>NW_007729808.1:93570-123408 GCF_000696425.1 Galeopterus variegatus | reverse complement strand
GCGGAAAAAAAAAAAAAAAAAAAAAAAAAAAAAAAAAAAAAAAAGAAAGACAGAGAATAACAAATGTTGGTGAGGATGTAGAGAAAGGGGAAACCATCTGCACTGTTGGTGGGTAAATTAGTTCAGCTACTGTGGAAAACCGTATGGAGGTTTCTCATACAACTACAGATAGTACTGGTGTACTATCCAGCAATCCCACTAACTGGGTGTATGCCCAAAAGAATGGAAATCATTATCTTGAAGGGATACATGCACTCCTGTGTTTATCGCAGCTCTATTTTCAATAGCCAAGATATGGAACCAACCTAAATGTCCATTGATGGATGACTTGATAAGGAAAATGTGGTATATATACACAAGGGAATACTACTCATCCATAAGAAAGAATGAAATTTTGTCATTTGCAGCAATTTGGATGAGCTTGGAGAAAATTATGTTAAGTGAAATAAGCTAAGCACAGAAAGAGAAGCATCTCATGTCCTCACTCATAAGTGGGAACTAAAAAAATAAATAAGGAAGAAAGGAGGGAAAGAAGGAAGGGAAGGAGGGAGAGAGGGAGGAAGAAAGGAAGGAAGACAATAATCTCTATATCAGGTTGAACTTTGAGAAGGAGAGAACAGAACTGTGGTTATTAGAGGTGGGAAACGGAGGGGGAGGGGGTTGGTGAGAAATTGGTTAATGGACACAAAGAATAAGTATGTTTTGTAATGATGAATATGCTAGTTATCCTGATTTGATCTCACATATTGCACACAGGTATTCATATTCAACTCTGTACCCCACAAATATGTATAATTAATTATGTTTCAATTTAAAAAAATACTACAACACATTAAAAGTATTTTATGACTTGGTAATAGTCCATTTAATATATGTGCCAGGTTTTGTTTAACCATTTCTTATTGTTAAACAATTGGTTTCTGATTTGTTGCAATTAAAAATAACTTTGCGACTAAAAGAAAAACATTTTGTAGTTTTCCTCTTCTATGTAAGTTTTTGACCACATTTGTTTCCTTGGGATAGATTCCTAGAAGTAGAATTTCTGGCTCAGAACAGTGTGTTGCTTATAATGATGGGCTTTCAGCAATATACTTTCCTTTCCATCTATGTAGAAGGCACTTGTTGATTCTTGATTAAATGTGCACTAATTGCTGTGCTGTCATATCTGGCAGTTACATTTTTTTTTTTTTGACAGATAAGGAATAGAAATTTGATGGCTTGGGTTGTGTGGGACTAATTCTTTTATTTTGGTAAACACCCCTTGACTAGTTTAAATATTCATATATGCCAGGCACCACATAGGCTATAATATAAAATTAAGCAAGGTTTATACTGAAATAATTACAATGCAAGAAAAATTATGACCTGTGCTTTATCTTAATAAATAGCTTCTCATGAAGAAGGAACAGAGGTAGCAAAAAGGCAGTCAAAGAAGTCAAGCTTTACGGAGGTCACTCTTACCCTGGGTGTTCGAGAGTAGCCTTTCTCTCAGTAGACACACATGTAGGGGAGGGACAGCCACGTACACAAAATGGCCTGAGCAAAGGCTCTCGGCAAACACTCAGAGGTGGTGCAGAGAATGGTAAGTGTTCTGGAATGGATGGAGCAATGGGTAAGAATAGGGAAGTATAAAAGAGAGGATAGAAAAGATAGGCTGTAACACCTTAAGTGCCAAGCAAAGGATTTTAGATTTTATTCTGTGGACAGTTGGATCTTTGAGTACAAAAATGACATGATCAAAGTGGAAGTGACTCTGGTAGCAATGTGTAGATGGCTGATGGGAGGAAAGGACAGAAGACAGGAATGTTTGTGAGATGTTTTTGCAGTGGTTCAGATCTAAGATAAGGAAAGAGCATAAGGAATTGAAAAGGAGGAGCTGATAGGATTTGGTGATTGAATGTGGGGATCTAGAAGTTAGAGAATTAAAAAATTTACCAGGATTCTTGAATTGGTAGAGTGGGGAATATTAACAACAACAACAAAGCTAGAGGGAAAAATTGGAGTAGGTGACATTCTCCTGGGAAGGGAAGAGGATATCGTTTGTATTTATGTATGTCGTTTAAGGTGATGGTGCAATCCCTAGAAAAGTGAAATGAAATCCATCAGAAAAGCTGTCAAAGCAGATGATAAAATCCATATGCTTTTCTAGTTAAACTTCCTTACCTATGATATTTAGTTGAGGCTTCTACAAACAATATGCTAATACAAGCTTTTTGCGTTGTGATTTGTACCCTATTGGGGAGGTCTTTCTCAATCCTCCTGAGCTGGAAGACTAAGCGCTCTTTTCTGAATACCTCACTCACATCTATTCTCCTATTGACTAACAGATATTAAGCGATAATCTTTAAGAGTCTATAGTGATTCATTTTTAGTCAAAGAAAGCTTTTATTTCCATAAGGCTTGTAGCATTTATTTCCAGAAGGAAAAAATATTAAAATACATGTTTTTTTTTTAAATGCGGCACTTATGTGGCATTTTAAAATTATATCCTAGGCTAACTCATCTGTTTCTAATTTTAGATTCAAGGGAGAATTCTGTTTTATTATTTTTCTGTTTTCACTATTGGATATGAATACTTCTTCAGATATGAACAACTTTTATCATGTTATTTTCTCAATTTCAGGGAACTGGCCCGGGAAAAGGTTATGCGAGAAGTTAAAGCCTTAGCCAAGCTTGAACATCCAGGAATTGTTAGATATTTCAATGCCTGGCTGGAAGCACCACCAGAGAAGTGGCAAGAAAAGATGGATGAAATTTGGCTCAAAGATGAAAGGTAACTTTGTTAGACATAGACTTAAAATCTAATATTTTTTTTTAGGCTAGGTTTTTGTTTATATGAGCACCATATCATTTCTATAACCTTAGGGATTTTTTTTAAAAGAAAAATAACAGAATTCTGTTCTATGTCATGTTTTAGAAAGCAGATGCAAATAAGTTAAAAGTAAAAGGATGGAAAAAGATATATTATGCTAACAATAATCAAAAGAAAGCTGGAGTAGCTTCACTGATATCAGACAAAATAGATGTTAGAGCAAAGAATATCACCAGGGATAAAGAACTTCATTTCATGATGATAAAGGGGTAAACTCATGAAGAAAACATAATAATCCTAAATGTTTATGTACCTAATGATAGAACCTCAAAATACATGCAACAAAAAACAACAGAACTGCAAGAAGAAATAGATAAAAGTCAACGTAAAAGTCCAGAAACAGAACTATACATCTATTGTCAAGTGATTTTTTACAAAGGTGAACAGGGAAAGAACAGTTTGGTTTTTTTTAAAGTGGTGCTATAATAAATAGATATTCATTTGGGGAAAAAAACAAACTCGTAATAACTTCGTATAGCATACATTATACGAAGTTATACGAGGATCCCATGTACAGACCGGTTCCCGCTCACTGGCTGAGCGAGGTGCGGGAGCAACGCCGAGGCTTGCGATCCCGTTGCCGGTCCCCGGTCTGGTACGGGGGCAACACTGAGGGTTGCGATCCGTTGCCGGACACGGAAAAAAGATAAAAGACAAAAAAAAAAAGAAAGCTCTCTAGGCACTTGTTAAGTGAAATTTTGATTTAGTTGAGACTAAATTAGCCTAAATTTGATTCAGTTGAGACTAAAAATTTTTTTAAACTAATTGTTAATAGGGCTCTGTGAATTGTAAACTGAGGGATTTCCAGTAGTTTTTCTCTGTATGAGGTATTGTCTGCTTCTATTTGTCTCCATCCTTTTTAAAAATTTTTTATTTAGTTTTTCTCTTAAAGTTAACAATTTTTAAGTTCTTCTTAAGTAGTTTTTAAGTATTTGCAGTTCAAAATACATAAAGTTAGGTAGCCTGAAGACATTTCCCATATTAACTAGGGTGTGCTATAGGAAGGAAGGCCCTTCAAACACTGCTAAAGGAGGACAAAGAGGAAACACGTGCAGAGATACTACCAGACAACTGGACTAAAACTCCTGGCGACATGTACCTCCACAGCATTAGATCCACAAGAGGTACCTTGTTACCATGGCCCCTGTTATAACGCAGCCGATAGCCAAACCACAGAAAGACCAAGTGAAGTGGTTCTTTGTCTCAAGGCCCTGTGAGCTGCTGCCCTCATTTGGACAGGGCCTTCAGAATCACGCCTCTGAGGAATCCTGTCCTTGGTGTTCCTTCTGTACTTTGTGTTTTGCACAAAAGGCCTTGGTTATGCTGGCATGGCAGAACCAAATAACTATTTCAAGTATAAAATTAAGCTTTCAAATTAGGTTTTTTAGAAGGAATGGATGGAATGTGATTTTTTTGTCTCACATAGCATGTTTTTATTTAGTCTGTATGTTGTTTTGTTGTTTGTTATTTGGTAACTGGTGTTATTATAATTGAAGCTTTTTTAAACAAAGGGTGCAGTTTATATAATTTAATCAATATTTATTTACCCTCATCCCTTTGTATTTCTCCCACTTTTAGCACAGACTGGCCACTTAGCTCTCCTAGCCCAGTGGATGCACCATCAGTTAAAATACGCAGAATGGATCCTTTCTCTACAAAAGAGCATATTGAAATCATAGCTCCTTCATCACAAAGAGACAAGTGTTTTTCAGTAGGGATTTCCTGTGGCCAGACAAGCTCATCTGAGAGCCAGTTCTCTCCACTAGAATTCTCAGGTATGGACCAAGGAGACGTGAGTGGGTCCATGGATGCAGCATACAACCTCCGGGACAGTTGCCTTACAGACTGCGATGTGGAAGACAGCACTGTGGATGGCAATGAGGAGGAGCACTCCTTTGAATTTTGTCCTGCTGAAGCTTCTCCTTATGTAAGGTCAAGGGAGAGAACCTCCTCTTCTATAGTATTTGAAGATTCTGGCTGTGATAATGCTTCCAGTAAAGAAGAGCCCAAAACTAACCGACTGCATATTGGCAACCATTTCGCTAATAAAATAACTGCTTTCAAGCACTCCAGTAGCAAATCTTCTTCTGAAGCTACTTTGTCTGTTTCTCCTCCGAGACCGACCACTTTAAGTTTAGATCTCACTAAAAACACCTCAGAACCACTCCAGCCCAGTTCTCCGAAGGTGTATCTTTACATTCAGATGCAGCTATGCAGAAAGGAAAACCTCAAAGACTGGATGAACAGTCGGTGTACCATAGAGGAGAGAGAGAGGAGCATATGTCTGCACATCTTCCTACAGATCGCGGAGGCGGTGGAGTTTCTGCACAGTAAAGGACTCATGCACAGGGACCTCAAGGTCTGTATTTGTGGAAATCACACAGGGGTTTCAATCTGACATTTTGTGATTCAGAGTAGTACTTGTGGTGCTTGTCAGTTTTTAACTGAAGGACTGACCCTTAAGAGCAGAGCAGAGTAAAGGCATCAGGGAGCAGAGGTCTGAGAAAGTTTCCCAAAGGGGTCTGCTGCAAGAATAAGAAGTGTCATGTTTGAAAACTTCAGAAAAATCATGCATTCTACCCTATGATGTGTCTATGTTCTTTTTGCTGTTAAAGGTATTCCCAATAGTTCTGATAGAAGAAAAAAGAAGAATCAAAAGTCCACCATGAGCAGATATACCCTGCTTTTTCTATGGCTTTTAGTAACCCCAACACAAGCCCCTAGGACCCTGAAGTAGCTTGGTGAAAGGGACCCAAGTGGAAGGAGAGACATGAGCTCCTTCATTAGTCAGCTCTGAATTGGAACAAATCTCCACACTTTTGCTTCCATTTCTGAACTGCGTAGGCTTTGGGGGAAGGTGTAAGAAGCTACACGGAGAAAGTTAGCAAATGGTAACCAGGTGACGATTTTTAGCTCTAAAACCTTAGATTCTATTTTCAATATATACAATATTTAATATTGTAGCAATACAATATGCTAAATCACATAAGACTCTTACTAAAATATGTGGTATTTTCTTAGTATTTGTTTCTAAAATAAATGCTTGTAACTTTTATTTATCTAGTTGCTGCCGCATTTCAAATACTCATAGCAGTCACCAGTAGATGTGTAATGAATGTATAAATATTTTTCTGATGAAAGTAGCTTAAATTCTCGACAGATTTGAATCCATTTTAAGTATTTTCAGTTTTATTCTATGTAATCACAAACGTTTGTTTCAGGCACCCAAGTAGCAATTTGGACAAGTTATTTTCTTCTAAAATCAGCAGTAGGTTTTTAAATCCTTGAGTGTATTTTAACAATTTGGGGATAACAGGACTAAGAACTGGAAATAATTTCTATTTTCCAATATAATTGTTATTTAGTAATATATAATCACTAAGCTTCAGTGATTTTTGACATGGGCCCAAACGATTGCTAGGAATTGTTCAGCAAACAATTAGGAATGAATTGTTCAGGGATGAATTGTTTTGGATGGAATGAAAAAGACCAGACACTCTAACTTGAGAGAATACTAGCTGTGTAAGTCTGAATATGGTAATGTTTATCAGTTAGTAGTAGACAACTAGCTGATATACACATTCTTCTTAAAACTGGCTGTACACATAAATGCCAAGTTGAAAGACAACATAATTATGTTTTCACTAATAATGAATATTCTTCTGCAGATTTTATAATGTAAATGAGATGTTGGTGAATATCTGTGTAATTCTACTATATTGTCTTAAGATTTTTCTATATTTGTCTATGCACCAGAAAAATTGCAAGAAGAAAGTTAATTTCCCCATTAGTTTTTCTAGAAATTAAAAAGATTTTATTCCTAAAGACAATTTCTTATAAAGTGTGCCCCCAAAATACCAAGATAATTATTCCCAGTTGAAAAAGCTGTACTTTTTGCTACATTCTGACTTAAGTCTTTGAGCTGTTAAACCTTCTAGGCCCTGTCCCCCATTTGTATTTTGGTCACATTTTTGTCTTCAGCCCTCTCTGGCTCTTGCCTCCCCAGACTGACTTCTCGTCTTTTATTCCCTACACTCTGGGCTTGTCTCAGTTCCTTGGATACAGTGTTCTCTCATAACCTCGTCTTTCTCCTTCATCATTCTCATCATACCTGGATTATTTATCCTCTGGTGTCCATGGGGACACAACCATGCCTGTTTTGTCCATCTGTTATAGCCTCAGTACAGCACCTGACATGTTCTGGATGCTCAGCTCAGAGTATTTTATTTTGAATATTTTGTGTTTGCATCCAAAAGCATTTAACATGATTTGACCAGAAAAGGAAATTGTTTGGCCCATGTGACTAAACTATTGAGGAATCAGGTAAAACTTTAGCTGGGATCAAGTGATTTGACCTGGAAAGAAACCTGGTTTCTTTCCTCCCCATTTTTTTCTTTTTCTTTTTCTTTTTCTTTTTCTTTCTCTTTCTTTCTCTCTCTCTTTTCCCACCTGGAAAGAAACCTGGTTTCTTTCCTCCCCATTTTTTTCTTTTTCTTTTTCTTTTTCTTTCTCTTTCTCTTTCTTTCTCTCTCTCTTTTCCCCTCTTTCTCTTTCTCTTTCTCACTTTACTTTCTCTTTCTCTGTTTCTCTCATTCTTTTTCTTTCTCTTTCTCTTTCTTTCTCTCTCTCTTTTCCCCTCTTTCTCTTTCTCACTTTACTTTCTCTTTCTCTGTTTCTCTCATTCTTTTTCTTTCTCTTTCTCCCTTTCTCTTTCTTTTTCTTTCTCTTTCTCTCTTCCTTTCTCTTTCTTCCTTTCTCTTTCTTTCTCTCTCCCCCTTCTCTTTCTTTCTCACTTTCTCTCTTTTTCTCCCTTTCCTTCCTTCCCTCCCTCCCTCCCTCCTTCCTTCCTTTTCTCTCTCTCTCCATCCCTCCCTCCCTCTAGTTTTATTGGTCTGATTTGTTCATAGGTAGCCTCCTCACAGAACCAAAGGACCAGCTAATGGTGAGGGAAGGTGGAATCTTAAACCTTCCAGAGTCAGGGATCTGCAGGGTTCCCCCAGCCCAAACCCATTTTCTGCCCTTGCTCCTGGGAGGGAAGGTAAGAGAAGAAGAGAGGACACTCTCTGGGGGATGAGCATGGGGGCAACTACAGGAGATTTTAGTGTGGGGCCCAGGGTCTGTTCTTCAAAGTAGGAAGTAAAAGGGATCACATAAGTTCTTTATTGCAGACCTACAGAAATGAGAGAATTATGTATTACTCTAACCTGAAGTTTCTTTTTCCCTTCTTTTTCTTTTCGCAAAACAGCATCAGGAAAGAAAAATGTAGGAGGCAGACAAGCCAGGCACCAGGGTTCAGATCAGAAGGGACCAAGGTGTGGCTGCCTGAGCAGTGTTGCTGCAGGCCAGCCTGGGCTCTCTCCAGGCATCTTGGGAGAACTTCAACAAGCCCTAGAGGGATCAGACAGAAGGAGAGTGGGTGGGAAGATGGCTGTCCCTGATCAGCAGCAGCACCATTCCTCTCATGACCATCCTGGGTAGTCAGCTAGCATAGAAGCATTTGTGTCTCCCACATTTGGAGGCTGGTCTCCAAAGCACGAGCCTACAGGGCTCAGACAAAAGGGAGGACGAGGAAAGGGCTGGCACAGAAAGGCTGTGAGTTCTACTAGGGTCCCTCCCTGGGACCACAGGGGCCCAGTGGGCAGCAGTAATCAGGACTCTTCCCTGCTTGTCAGCCAATCAGCTTCTTCAGAAAGGCCTCCAGCTGGTTCTCATCCTTGATGCCCACAAACTTATCTACCACATCCCCATTCTCGATGGCCAGCACGGTAAACACAGCTGACACCTGAGTGGAGGGGACTGGGGAGGCCGTCTCACTAGGAAATGAACTTCCTCAACTGCTGTCCCCCAGCCTTTGTGGAAAAAGCTGGTGGCTTATCCAGGGCAGCAGCCACCCAAAGCCATGGACAGGGGTGCCTAGGGAAAGTGGCTCTTCCGTCGGTGCAAGGGTGCTGTGGGTCCTGCAGCCCGCCTGCTGGAGAAACTTCTTCCATTGTGGACTCCTAGCATCTCCTGCCCATTTCTTTTTTCTGTTTTAAGGCAGGCTCTCCTCTCATAGTCTCAGGATGGCTGTCAGGGATTCTCAGGGCTGCATGCTTTTCTTTTAAGCCTTTTGGAGATGATGGGATAGAGGACGGGGAGAAAAATATCTCTTTCTCACACTATTGTTCAGAAGTCCTGGATTTCATTCTACTTAATAAATCAAAGACACTTGCCCATCCCTGCACCACTCTCCTGGACAGAGAATGGGGGCATGTAGATGGGTTTAGGCAGTTGTAGAGCCAGGATAACTTCCACACAAACCATGGGGTTGCTGACAGCCAGAAGAAGGAAGTTCCCAAAGTCAGGTTATTTCTGATAGAAGCACAGGGGAATAGATGCCAGAGAGCTAAAAAGCTGTCTGTTACAAGATTCAGTAAATAACCACTGCCATCAGAAGATGGGAGTGGGGAAGAAAGATGAAATTTAAGGCATCATAGTCTTATTATTGTCTCTGGTACAGGTTATTTGTGGGAAAGCCGCAGGTTTTAGTTAGACACAATAACTTCATTGCTTCAAAGTTAAAATTGTATAATGGTATTTTGGAGTTTGGGAACAAAATGTTATTTTCTGGTAATATTTGAAGCATGATGAAATTCAGTTTTATGAACTAAATGGCTTCCTTTCTTCTTATTTCAAGGGCTATGAATGGTGGTCATGTACCTGCAGAGTAGACTCTGGAGGAAAGATGATGTATTTTTATGTAGGGCACTTTGAGTTTGAGGAGCCCATGAGATACTTGGTTAGGTGTGTCCTATGAACAGTTTCATATAATGGAGGTCTTGGGGTAGATACAGTTTTGAGAGCATATGAGCTTTAGAAGAGACCGCATAGGGTAGGTAGTAGTTAAGAAAGAGCTCTTATTCCCCTTGATAGGCATTCCCCACCCCCTCAGAAACTAATCAAAAGATTACTCTGTTTCATTCACTCATCAGATATTGATTAGCTACCATAGAGCAAGAACTGTACTGAATGCTGGATATGTAGCAGTGAATCAAAAGTTCCTTTTTTCACAGAGGCAAACTGCCAGGATTTGAATCCCTGCTCCACCACTTGCTAGCTGGGTAATCTTCGGCTATTTGTTTAACTACTCTGGGCCTCAGTTTCCACATCTATAAAATTGGGAGCTAATAGTACTCATCTCATAGGGCTGTATTACATGAATTAATGTCAGTAAACCACTTAGAACACTGCCTGGCACATTGCAAGTGCTATATATGTGTTTGCTAATATTAATATTATCATTTTAATTATTATGTCTTAAGACATAAATGTAGAGAAGTTTGCCCAGGGAGGGTATATAGAATAATAAGATTAAGGATTAAATACCCTGAGCTGAGTGGTTAGCTCAGTTGGTTAGAGTATGGTGCTGATAACACCAAGGTCCAGGGTTTGATCCCTGTATTGGCCAACAAAAATAAATAAATAAAAATTTAAAAAGGATTAAGTACCCTGGACCCTAAGGAATGTGGATCCTAAAAGTTTAAGTAGATGTTCAATAAATGCTGGCTATCTTTTCTATCTTGCCTTTTCTTTACTTGCAGTATTTGTCATAGAAAAATGGTTTTTATTTTCATATTAGCCCATTTTTAAAGGGAGATGTGCTTGAGAATATCTGTTTTTCTTGTATTTCTTTCCCATAGTCATTTAAATAATTCATTTCCTCACCTTCTTCATGCACACCCACTGTACTTTTGCTTGTTTCATTTTTTCCAGCCTTCCAACATATTCTTTACAATGGACGATGTGGTCAAGGTTGGAGACTTTGGATTAGTAACTGCAATGGACCAGGATGAGGAAGAGCAGATGGTTCTGACCCCAATGCCAGCTTATGCCAGACACACAGGACAAGTAGGGACCAAACTGTATATGAGCCCAGAGCAGGTGAGTTTTCAGACTTTTATTTAGCATGGCAGCAAGCTAGATGTGCCCGATGAATCTCCTCCCATGTTCTCATTAAAATACCCAGTAATATAAAGTCTGAAAGTTATGAAAACTGGCACTAGTATACCACAGGCAACACAGCTAGCTTGCAGTTTCTACAACCTGCATTGGGGACAGGTTAAGAAAAATACAACACATAAAATACACTCATCATCTGAATCAGAACCTGACAGCAACCAGAAATTTAGAAGGAGACTTTGAATGCCACCCTCCCAAACTTAACTCCATTTTGTCTTGTGTGCTATGTAGGAATTGTTTTCAGAGCATGAAAAATGAACTGTCCTCTGTGGTAATTCACAGGCAGCTTCCAGAATGTATCATGCCAGGAAATACTCATAGAGGTACATAGGCTGGGATATGTTGCCTTGTAGGATGCTTGGTCTTCAAAGGAAAGGCACTGTAAACAGTGCAGGGACTGGAAAAGTGGTGGGAGGAGAGCATCCTGGGAGCTTCAGAGTAGCATACCAGCTGCTGCCAGGCCAGTGATATTCACAAGCTTGCCTAGGCTTAGATTAGTGGGTCTCAAATTTTTTGTTCTCAGTATCTGTTTACACTTGTAAAAATGATTGAGAACCCAGCAGTTTTTCTTATAGAATTGTATCTATCAATATTTTCCATATTAGAAATTAAAACTGAGAAATTCATAAAGCTTTATTAATGTGATTAAAATAGTATTAAACCCATCACATCTTATGCTATTTTTATGAAAAATAAATATTTCCCAAAACAACAAAAAAAATTAGAATAGTGACATTTATTTATATTTTTACAAATCTCTAATATCTGACTTACAGAAGAGCTAGATTCTCATATCTGCTTTTGCTTTCAATCCATCGAAATGTTATTCTGGCTGGGTGCGGTACATGAAGAAAAATCTGGCCCCACACAGATATGTAGTTGAAAAAGGAAGAATATTTTATATCAGGTAATTATGGATACTCCTCTTTATTAGTGAGCGCACCTGCCATCTCTATATAGGATCCGAACCCGCAGTGGGAGTGCCGCCGCTGCGCTCCCAGCGCCGCACTCTCCCAAGTGAGCCACAGGGTCAGCCCAAGTGCTAGTTTCTTAAAAGTCATTTATAATGTGGACTAAAATATTTGCACAAGTGCTTTTTCTCAAGACAACCATTTTTACTTTGGAATGGAGCAGAAATGCTTTACGAATAGTTCCCATTTTATCACACATTATTAAAAATACATGTATTGAAGGGTCAAGAGTTAACAAAATTAATAATTTTTACTGCACAGCAAGGACATTAGAGTGAGATTTTTTTTTTTTTAAGCTGTAAGTGGTACTAAAGAATGTAATTACTACCAGTACTATTTGGTGCCGATTTCCTAATTCATGCTTAGATTTCATCAGTGCAAATGTCAACACAGTGAAAAGACAAATTATTTCTTAGTATCATTATAAAAATAGTCTTGTCCTTGCAGATCCCAGGTCATTGAAAGGGTGTTGAGGTCCCAAGAATTCAGGGACCACATTAGAGAACCACTGGATTAGTTTATCTTTGGAAGGTTATATCAGAAACCAGTAGTAGAAATTGCCTTTGAGGAGGGGGACTTTATTTTATTATTATGCAGTATCTTTTTGAAGTGTTTGAATTATTTACATTATTCAAGTGTTTCTTTTTTGTGTTTTAAATTTTTATTTTTTATTTAATTTAAAAAATGCTTTAAAGAACCCTATACTGAGACATCTTATATTTCAAAGATAAAGGGAAATGGTATAAGTGTTTAGGGAGGAAAAAAAGAGGTTACAGCTGAAGCGCTTGTTTTCTGTAGCACTCAACTCTGAAAGATTACAAAGCAACATACAACAGTTGTGACCCATGAGTCTTGTATCTGGCCATGAAGTTATTTATGTACAAAGAAATCAGGCATTTTTAGATAAGTAAAAGTTTGAAAAAAAAAGTCTCATAAGTGAAAAAAAACAAGGTGCAGAAATGTGCATACTGTGCTACCTTTTGTGTAAACGAGGGAAAGATAGATAAATATTTGCTTATGTTGATATAAAGAAATTCTGGAAGGATGCGCAAGAAACGGATGGTTATGGGAGCAGCAGCAGAGGGGAAGCAGCTGGTGGGCCTGGGCAGGTGAGGGACAGGGTGAGACGGAAATTTTACTCTTACTTCTTTTTGAGCCATGTGAATGTATTACCTATTAAAAGTGAATTTAAGAAGAGAATCTAACAAAAATTGATTATAGACATCAAAATCAATTAACAGTCTGTGCCAGTGGCTATTTTGAATTAAAATGTGCTCAATAAAAGCCTTATAATTTTAAATATAGTCATCAAATTAAGCTGGGTCTGTAACTCCCATGTTAAATTAACAAAGATCAGGAAATGGAAGACAGTAAGAACAAGGAGAATAAAGATGTGAGTAGGGATTTGCATTCGATGTGCCTAAATTCGGCAAATAGAACTAAAAGAACATTTCTACCTTCTGTATCACTGCAGAAGATAAATGTAAACTGCAACAAAAGGAAGGGGTATGAAAATACAAAAAACAAAACTTAAAGTGATGCTATAGCCAAATTTTAGTTATGTCAATAAATAAATAAATGTGTTTAAATTTCACCATGAAAAGGAGAACTTCATACTGGGTTAGAATGTTTTTCAAAAAAAGGTTAAAAAGGGAAGCTAGGTGAAAAATATACTAGGCTTTATATATAATTGCATTTGAATATTTATAGACAAATAAATTAAAATAGGATATACTTTCATCTCAACCTTCTAGGCCACAAAGAAAAACCAGCATATCCAAAAACAGAAATTGTAAATGTCTTTCTGTAATCACAGTGCAGTAAAAAGTGGTTATAGTGAGTGGTTTGTTGTGATTTTGGTTTTCTGTTTGCTTTTCATTTTTGTTTTTGCTTCCATTTTGGCTAGCTGGGAATTTAAAAACACTCCTAAATAACTACCAGATTAATAATAATGAAGTAAAATACTTGTACATACTATTAAGAGAGTAATGAAAGAAATGGTAAAATATTGAAATCTATAGGAAGTTATCAAAGTTCTATTTGGAGATAAACTTATTTGAAAGACCTTCAACACATAAGCACATTACTGCATTAAGTGATTTAGTATTCTGCTCAGTAGGAGGCAGGGAAGAGCTGCAAGAAGATGGAAAACAAGCATAAGAACCGATACTGATGAAACAGTAAAACAGCATCATCATGGCTGATTTTAATAGCTTTAAATAAAAAAGATAATCCTCTCTAGCAAGTCTACTTAAGGGGGAAAAAACACACAAATAGATGTAGAAATTAGAAAGGATACAGCAGAGATTTTAATTTATAGGAGACTATTATACATAGTCTATTATTTGCAACCAAAAGTCTCCAAACTGTCTTAAGAAGAAAAAGAAATCTATTGGCCCGAGTAATTGAATTGTCTTGGTGGAATGATGTGCCCAGGACCTGGTGAAAGGAAAAATTAAAACTGTATGGAATATCAAAATACTCTAAATACATATTTATATGCATAGGAAAAAACACTGGAATGGCTGTAAAATATCGAGTCATTGCTTTCAAGTTAGCAGAGTTCCAGTGAATTTTAATCTATTTTGGACTTTTCTGTATTTCCCAATTTTTTTAAATAGGCATATATCAGGATTGATACCAAAAAACTTTTAAAAGCATTTTTAAAATTCATCATTATTTTAGAAGCTGGAAATAACACTTTTACATTTGACATTTTATGAAAGCAAACTAGGAATGACTAAATAGAAGGAATTCCACCTGGTTGCTTATTGATAAAAGACTTTCTATATGGAAAGGTGCCCCAACAGCCCTGTTTAAAATAGGGGACTCTCCCTCATTCTCTGCTAGGGTCTACCCCTTTGTACTGTATTCTCTTCATAGCGTTTTTAACCCCCTGAAATTGTTTTTTCTTCTCCTCTAAAATATATGCTATCAGAATAGGAACCTCGCTTATCTTGTTTACTTTAACACCTAAAACAGTGCCTAAAATTCAGCATGTGTTCATAAGTGTTTGTGGATGAGTGAACGTGAATGCCAGTGAAAAGACAAACATCAGGTGGCCCTGGCCACCTGTACACACTGCTGTCTTGACTGTGCTTTGGTTGTGGCTACAGATTATGTGCGTATGAGCATGAGTGTGTACAAGCACATATGTGTGTATTTGTCGGAGGCAGGGATTGCCATATGAGAAAGAAAGAGATCGATGACAAGCGATGCTATATTTGGTATTGCTGAAGATACTAGAAAATCAGGATAGCTATAGAAAAGTTAATAGTATATAGAATTTTAACAGTAGTTTAATTATGGTAATTAGAGATGGGTAGTTTTAATTCTCTTCTTAATAATCCTCTTTAAATATAGAAACTGTCACTTTAGTAAAAACGAAAAGAAAAAAAAAACTCACTTTATAAAATGTCCCTTTAAAACGTCTCTCAAGGGTTCAGATCCTAGTACCAGCCAACCACCAATAAAAATCTCTCAAAATATTTTGGCTATGTGAATTGGCTTACCCAAGCCTCGTAAGCTGTCCTAAGACATTGTTTTAAAATATTTCTTATCAAATTTCTTAATTTTCTTGCCCTCAGAGTAAATGAGCAGGGGCCACAGTTACTTTGCTCTTTGTTGTAATTACCAAGAAATATAGACCAAGTTCTAGTATTACACAACAATAAAACAATTAATTTAAACTCTGAAAGGGTGGGGCCGGCCCATGGCTCACTCGGGAGAGTGCGGTGCTGATAACACCAAGGCCACGGGTTCAGATCCCATATAGGGATGGCCGGTTGCTCACTGGGTGAGCGTGGTGCTGACAACACCAAGTCAAGGGTTAAGATCCCCTTACCGGTCATCTTTAAAAAAAAAATAATAATAAAAATAAATAAATAAATAAACTCTGAAAGGGTGTCTTATATTTCACCTCTCAAGATTTTGTATTTAATTCCCTTTTTTAAGATATTTTATAAAATAGCTTTTCATGTGTTCATGAGCCTACATTTTAAAAAATATATTGAATAATGCTTTTTTTCCTCATCATATATTAATCTGTTCTCTATGTAGGGAATGTGGAAAATACAGGAGTGTATAAAGAAAAAGTTAAATCACTTTCTAAAAATCTCTAAAACATTAATGGCAGTTAGTTATTTCCTTCTATGTGTGTATATACACATCTTATATATTTATACATACCTTGTTTTGGGAAGCAAAATTGGGATTCTACTCTATAAAATATTGGATGTAATATTAAAATGTAAGCATTTTCCATATTATTCTTAGAAACATTCTTAGAAAATATTTTTATCTGTATCATATTTGCTCTGTTCAGCAATTTATTCAATATTTGTTTTAGACATTTTAGTTACTTTTAAATTTTGCTGTTAGTAATATCACTTGGGTAGCTATCCTTGTATCCAAATCTCTGTCCACATTTCCAACTACTGCAGGTTGGACAAAATTAGATGGGACCATTAAGTGGGAATAAATGTTTATTGCCAAGTTGCTTCTCATTAACGTGTCAATTTATAGTCTCCAAATAGTGCATAAGGGTATCCTTTTCATTGTACCCCTGTATGCATTGTTTTTGAACATATTTTCTTTGAATAATTCCCAACCCCCAGGGATGAGAGGTAAAGGAGGATTCAAATTGCTACAATCACTTAGAAGGGAGGAGGGTGATGCAGCCATTGTAGCCGCTGAAACTGTCCATCTGCTCTTGGAGAAGCATAGAGGTGGGCTGGCTGCATGGAAGGAACCAAGGAGACATACCAAGTAAGGTTTAGAGGGAGGTCATGAAGGACTCATCAACCCTGGCAACTGCCTTGTTTCCACCTCCAGCCCTCAATAAAGAAATGCTGGGTGTGGAGCATTTCCAAAGTGATGCCCTTCTTTGGCCATTTGCCAAATGTCAAGTTATATGCCTAAAAAATGTTTAACAAATAAAAGGGTTCTCTGAGTTGTCAGGGGATCACTTTTAATTTGAATGAGTCTTTGTTTAATGGAGTAGTTCAGTTGTAAATGATTTGTTCATTCTAACAAGTATTTATTGAGGGCATTCTCTGTACTTAGCCCAGTGCTGGATGATGGGAAAACAAAAGAAGCAGTTGCCTTCCCTCCAAGACTATATAATCTAGTTGTGAAGAATAAGAAATATACACATGAAAAATACTGCTAAGAATGCAAAGTAGTCCATAATTAAGTGCCATAATGAAGGCTAACCACAGTTGATTAGTGGTTTGGAGTAATGAAGATTTTCTCATAAAAATGGGTGAGGACTAAGATGATTAGAAATGAGAGATTTGGTTTAGATAGTGTTTGCTTTGAAAAACTTCACCTCGGGGGTAGTTGAGCAGCTTTTACTGGCTCCCTAAAACACTTTTTTAGCATCGCAAGGCTCCAGGTTTCTGCCAGTTCTGTTTTACTGATGCATATCTCAGAGCTATACCTGGGCTTTCCTTCTGTAATGCTGAGTAGTTTAATTACTCTTGGTGTAGTGAGTTGAAGAAAAGAGGCTTGAGAGATTATTAACTCTTTGCTAACATTTTTTACACATGCACTGACATTTAAACCAAGAAGTGACTAAGTAAACTTCATGATTCAGTAATGCTATAACGTGAATTGTACTAGCTCTGTGTTAATTTTTTAAATATTGTTTTCTTTATATGGGATTTCAGATTCATGGGAACAACTACTCTCATAAAGTGGACATATTTTCTTTAGGCCTGATTCTATTTGAATTGCTGTACCCATTCAGCACTCAGATGGAGAGAGTTAGGGTAAGTACCCCCCTCCTCAACGAAAAGCTGAAAAAGAAAGTAAAATTTACAAAAGAGTTTTAAAAGAAGATCAAATTATTCTTAATACCAGCAGACTAGTTAACTAGAAGTAAAAGAAGTCATATGAGCAATATAGGGAGGATTTATAGACTATTTGCTTCCATTTAAAATTCAGTCTTTGAAAAATTGTTTAGTTGGATTGTTCCTAGTTTTTGCTTAAATTTATCATAATTCAACAGTATCTTGCACTCGATAAATTTGTAACAAGTACAAATCTAGGGGAAACCCAGGGTAATAATGGGGACAGGCTGGGGAATGGGAGGGAGGGAGCGGTGATGGTAAATCATCAGAGATTTTTCTGGAGGGCACGTGGCCACACACTCATATACTTAAAAGCCGGGAAATTATGCATAATTAGTTTTTTCCATTCCAGAATAAAGCATGACCATAGCTTTTAAGACAGATAGTACCACAAGTCTTTTCAAAGCCCAGACCTCTGCCACATTCTTCCCCACTCTCCATCAGTGGTTGCCCTCAACCTAGTTGTTGTCCCTGGTACTTACCTCCATATTTCCAAAGTTTATGCTCTTATCACCATTTCTTAATTTATCAGTTTTAGATATTATCTATTGACTTCTGGCCATGGCAGAAGAGGATGTAGTTCTCACATAAAACCAAAGGACTCATATCTTCTAAATGAAAGGACTTACTAAGTGTTCTATACAATAAGTGGAAAAAAAGAAAAACTAAACAAAAACAACTAAATTTCAGAACACCAGAAATGAAGGCCCCAGAAGCTTCCAGAAAGGAAAATAAAACAGGTCCAACTTAAGTAAAGGATCAGGAATCAGATGGCATCAAATGAAGTGCAAAACAAAATCACAATGAGATATAGCACTTCACACTATCTAGGATGTGTGTAATCAAAAAAAAAAAAAAAAAAGGAAAATAACAAGTGTTAGATAAGATTCAGAGAAATTTGAATGCTTGTGTATTGCTCGTAGGAATAGAAAATGGTCTAGCTACTATGGCATACAATTTGGCAGTTTCTCAAAAAGTTAAACATAGAAGTATCATATGGGGGCTGGCCCGGTGGCGCACTGTTACAGTGCGCCACTTGGGAGCACGGTGGTGCTCCCGCCGAGGGTTTGGATCCCACATACAGACCGGTTCCCGCTCACTGGCTGAGCGAGGAGCGGGCGCAACGCCGAGGGTTGCGATCCCATTGCCGGTCCCGGTCTGGTATGGGCGCGACACTGAGGGTTGCGATCCGTTGCCGGACACGAAAAAAGACAAAAAGGAAAAAAAAAAAAGAAGTATTGGGCCGGCCCGGTGGCGCACTGCTACAGTGCGCTGCTTGTGAGTGCGGTGGCGCTCCCGCCGAGGGTTTGGATCCCACATACAGACCGGTTCCCGCTCACTGGCTGAGCGAGGAGCGGGCGCAACGCCGAGGGTTGCGATCCCATTGCCGGTCCCGGTCTGGTATGGGCGCGACACTGAGGGTTGCGATCCGTTGCCGGACACGAAAAAAGACAAAAAGGAAAAAAAAAAAAGAAGTATTATATGACCCAGTAATTCCACTCTTAAATTTATACTCAAATGAAATGAAAACATAGATCCACACAAAAATGTCCATAGCAGCATTATTCATAATAGGCAAAGGTAGAAACAACCCGAATGTTCGTGAGTTGATGAATGGAAAAACAAATTGTGGTGTATCCGTACAAAGGAATATTATTCAGCCATAAAAAGGAATGAAGTACTGATACGTGCTCCAACATAGATGAAACTTGAAAGCATTATGCTAAGTGAAAATCACAAAAGTCCACATTTGTATGATTCAATTTTTATGAAATGCCCAAAATAGGCAAATTTATAGAGACAAAGTTAGATTAGTAGTTGCAGGGGGCTGGGAGCAAAAGGGGGTGAGGAGTGACTGCTTAATGGGTACAGGATTTATTTTGGGGTGATGAAAATGTTCTGGAATTAGTGGTGATGGTTGAGCAACATTGTGAATATAAGAAGAACCACTGAATTGCACACTTTTTTTTTTTTTTTTTTGTCTTTTTGTCTTTTTTCCCTGTCCGGCAATGGATTGCAACCCTCAGTGTTGCCCCCGTACCGGACCGGGGACCGGCAACGGGATCGCAAGCCTCGGCATTGCTCCCGCACCTCGCTCAGCCAGTGAGCGGGAACCGGTCTGTATGTGGGATCCGAACCCTCGGACGGAAGCGCCGCCGCGCTTCCCAAGCGGCGCACTATCCAGTGCGCCACCGGGCCGGCCCTGAATTGCACACTTTTAAAATAGTGAATTTTATATGAGTTTTATTTCAATAACAAAATGTAAAAAAAAATCGGTTATAAAATTCTTTTTGTTAAATTAATGGTATTTATCTTGGCCATGCAAATATTCTATGCTAGGCCAAATAGTGTATTCTGACTTTCTTTTCTTTCTTCTACAACCTGTTTACCCACAATCACCTTTTCTCAATTCCTTAGTTTTCAATGAACCCTTACAAGGGTATTTCAAAAAGTTGGTGGAAAAATAGAATTAAAATGTAATACAAGGCCGAGGGCCTCATCCAGCCCAGCGACAACCACTGAGCCATCCCTGGAAGCGCCCAGACTCTCATGCCAGAACGAGGGGGGTGCCACAGGCCTTGACCACACCCCACCTTCCTCCTCCTCCCACCATATTCCCCTCTCCTTTCCTTTCTCCCCCTCCTCCCCAAGTACTCCATCCATAACATCATCTTAGAATGTAGAAAAATAATAATAATAAATAAATTTAAAAGTAAAAACTAAATTTTAAAAAAAAGTAATACAAATCTTCCCTTGAACTTTTTGAGGTACCCTCGTATTGTAAATTTTAACAAATGTTCAAAATCTGTCATATGTCAAACAGTATTTTCTCTGTGCTTTAATATAGCTGTTCTCTACATGTATCTTTCTAAACAGTATATACACAAGGGGTCTTCAAAAAGTTCATGGAAAGATTCATATTAACTTTTAATTCTATTTTTCCACAAACTTTTTGAAGTATCCTCAATATATGTAAATGTATATATACACACACATATAAATATCTCTCCTATATTTTGATGTTTGATAGAGTGGACATCTATGCTCAGGAAGCTCTTATATAGATTATCTAGTCAGGAAACACTATTGATAAGTTTTCCATCTGTTTAATATCCAACCTTTCTTAGCTATTCTGTTAGAGTATCAAAAGATATTTTTATATTTAAATAGATCCATATGTCAAAATAAACTTAAAGATAATTAACACTTTTCTTTCTTTTTAGACCTTGTCCGATGTAAGAAATCTCAAATTTCCACCACTGTTTACTCAGAAATATCCTCGTGAGGTATGTATAATTCTCATCTTTTATTTCTTTAGAATCATATTTAGAACTTAAAGAGTTCTTAGCAGTCAATTCATCAATTTCCCCATTTTACAGATGAGAAAGCCAAAGGTCTAGAGAGGAAAGGGACCCACTTCCAAGAGCACACAATTTGTTAAAATCAAAGACTGGAGCTCGGGCCTGGCTTCATCAGCTTAGTGTCCTATGCTGCATGCTGCGTGTCCTCCTGCACGTCAGTGGTAGTAGTTTATGCTTGAATAAGACTGAATTCCTAGAGCACCTTCACAGGAGTACAGTTACTGTTATGATCATACCATTAATCTCTTTATTTTTGTGAATTTGTGAGAGAACTTTAAAAACTGCCTCATTTAAAAAAAAATGAAAGGCACTGATTTCCATTGATTGTGTATTCGAGTTATACCACACACTAAACAGTTCAGAACAGTAGGAAGGGAAAATTTAAGCTGGTCTGGATGGTGAAAATTATGTGTAGAGCCTTTGAAGTTATATTTCTTTTTTGGCTTTTGTTTATTTTTATTTTATAATATGTTTGGTCTACAAACATATTTTAAAATTTATACATTGGTAAATCTTGAATTTTCTTAAATAAGTTGAAGTATATTAGACAGTGTGTTAATCATCAAATTAGAAAAAGTCAAAATTTGTCTTTCAGAATTATAATGAATATACAATGAAGGACTGCATTAAAAATGAACTTTATAATGACATACTTAGATACACTAATTGGAAATGAAATGTTTTACTAAAAATTGTCATTTATTTTTTGCAAAGTTGATAATTCTCTTCCCTGTATGGCTGATAAGAGTATGTGTTACATTAAAAGGGATTTTTTTTAAAAATCAAGAAAAGGTGTTGGGTGCTGGTCTCTGGCATGATTGTTTTCTTAATTGAAATTTTTATTGAGATAAGTATAGATTCACATGCAGCTGTAAGATGAACTTATTTTTAAAATTGGATGATGTCTGTTTCAACGATATGACTTAAAAACTCTTTCTTATTGTTAGAAAACCACTAATTACCAAAAGAATGGTTGGTCTGTTTATTTGGAGCAGGGCTTGGCAAACTAGGGCCCACAGGTGAAATCCAGCCTGCTGCCTATTTATTTTTTTAAAGATGATCGATAAGGGGATCTTAACCCTTTACTTGGTGTTGTCAGCACCACACTCTCCCAAGTGAGCCTCGGGCCAGCCCTCTGCTGCCTATTTTTGTAATAAAGGTTTATTAGAACACAACCGTGCCCATTAGTTTATGTATTGGCTGTGGCAGCTGTTGTGCTTTGATGGCACAGTTGAATAATATGGCTCACAAACTTAAAATATCTGTAGAAAAACTTTGCTTTCCCCTGATGTAAAGGACTGTTTAGTGTTCTAAATGTGGCTCTTTTTTCACGAAACAATTTTTATATTTCAGTGTGTGATGGTTCAAGACATGCTCTCTCCATCCCCCACGGAACGGCCAGAAGCTATAAACATCATTGAAAATGCTGTATTTGAGGACTTGGAGTTTCCAGGAAAAACAGTGCTCAGACAGAGGTCTCGCTCTATGAGTTCATCAGCAACAAAACATTCAAGACAGTCCAGCAACTCCCATAGCCCTTTGCCAAGCGATTAGCCTCAAGTCGTGCTAACAGCCCTATCACAGAAGAGCCCACCTCTTAGGAATGTGACTTTCCAAAGCTGTAGACTTGAAAATTTTGTTCTTTGCACAGTTTTATTTTAGACTGACTACTTTTTCTAAGTCAAATTTAAACAGGATTTTGGGGCATAAAATAATTTTGAGTCAACTCTTGATTTTTGCCGTACTTAAGGAGAGAGCTATCCAAATCACATGCGGTCCTTATTGTTCTTTGGTCTCTTGAAACTGGCTGACAAAGCTTTATAGCCCTCACCTTTTGCCTGGGGAGTTAAAAGCAATCCCTAAATACAGAGAGAGAATTAATATGGAAATATTTTTATAGTACAGAAGAATGAAAGTCCCCCCATGTGGTAATTATAGTGTTCTAGAAATATGCTTTCTAGAGATATGATGATTTTGAAACTGATTTCCAAAAAAGCTGACTCCTTTTTTGTCCCTGGTGGGTAAATTAGGAGTCTGTGCTATTTTGGAGGACAAGTAGCACAAATCGTATGACTGTTTATGTCTGTAGTTTTATAGTCATATTTGTAGCATTAAATAGCTTTATTTCTTAGATGGTTCTAGGAAGAGTTTAAGAGCTTTTTGTACTTTTATCTCCAATAAAGGGAAAATGAAGCTTTTTATGTAAATTGGTCAAAAGTTCTGGTTCGGGGAGGAAAAAAGCCGTAGTAAGAAATGGGTCATATATTACAACTAACTTCTTCAATTATGGACTTCTTAAACCTAACAAAATCTTAAATGTCTTACACGTAATCCTGTAGGTTGGTACTTCCCCCAAACTGATTATAAGTAACAGTTTAATCATCTAACTTGTTAACATGTTTTTATTTTTCACTGTAAATATGTTTATTTTTTATTTATAAAAATTCTGAAATCAATCCATTTGGGTTGGTGGTGTACAGAACGCACTTAAGTGTGTTAACTATTGTGACTTCTTTCAAGTCTAAATGATTTAATAAAACTTTTTAAAATTATTTATGGGTGACTCTTACTTGGGGAAGTTAGTCCCAAAATGGTAGATTTTCAAATTTATAAAATGTGATCATAGCTCTAGGAAGGGTCATAGCCCTACCCTCAAGAAAATTTATTCCTAACCTATTTCAGACAGGTGTCTTTTTCATTATTTCCCAAAGACTTGGTATGGCCCTTTCAGAATTTTCAGGATTGGTAATCAAGAGACATTTGCTCAGTGCCTATTCTGTGTCAGAAACTGGGAATATACAGAGAATCCTACCCTAACAGGAGACCTCACAGAGAGAAGGGCTTACATTGGTGATGCTAGTCGTGTTGATATAACAGTGTATCCAATATGTGCCACATGGAGGCATGTGGCATGCTGAGCTCACTAGTCACCAACTGGCTAGACACAAACTTTAAGGATCAAAGTGCATGAGTGTTTCTATCTTACAACAAATAATGTCTTCCGAACAGTTAGTTATGAGCAATATGTAAGCTGGAAAAACACTTCCCAGATTATCTGTAGATTGTATGCAGACTTGCACGTAGTAGTGCTGCTCAAATGTCGTCCTACTTCCCAGGATTGTGCTTGGTTCCTGGGAGCAATATGTAAGCTGGAAAAACACTTCCCAGATTATCTGTAGATTGTATGCAGACTTGCATGTAGTAGTGCTGCTCAAATGTCGTCCTACTTCCCAGGATTGTGCTTGGTTCCTGGCAGCCCACCACCATCTTCCTGTTTAGTTCTGCTCCTTTACCCCCTGCTTTAGTTCTGCTCCTTTACCCCCTTCCTCTTTACCCCCAGCTGGCATCCTGTTGATTTGTTCCCAGCACACCCCATTCAGTCCCCTGAAGATCCTTTGACCCCCACAACAGCCCTAGGAGCTAACCATGGCAGGCACTATTACCATTCTACTACGGTCAGACTCAGGTCAGAAAGGTGCTATGGTTTGCCTAAGATCACAAAGCCAGCAAGAGCAGACCAGCACTGAAACCCAGGTACTCCTGTTCCTAGTCTGTTTTGCTACTCCCTTGTACCAAGCTGTCTTATTTGTAAGTTCTTACATGATTTTCTTTCATTTTAATCTTGTATATGCCTTTGCCAGCAGCTAGCAGGAAAGTAGGCATGGCGATGGGGAGGTTAAGGCGTTGGGCCAGCAGCACTTAGCAAGTTCACAGGGTAGCCAGAATTGAGTCTCCTGTGTCCTCACCCAGAACCCTTTCTACTGACTCCAAACCCTACCTCCTCCTTCAAGTGTTGCCTTTCTGGGATCTTTCCAAATCCCCTGCTTGCCCACCCCCACCCCCACTCCCCCACACACATGCACACACTTGCCTCTGCTTTTAGCACTTTGTACTTAATAACACTTATCAATGTCAGGCGTTAGCTGAGCCAGTAACTGATGCACGTCAGCCTCCCTCGTTCATTTGTAAGGTCCTAGAAGGGAGGAGCACACTCCTTCCAGCAACATCTAGCATAAAACCTGGTACTTGATAACATATTTGCAGAACTGAATTTGAGGAATATATCAGTTCGTTTCTGTTGCTTATGACAAAATACCTGAAACTGGGTAATTTAGAAAGAAAACAAAATTCATCACTTACAATTTCTTTTTTTTTTTTTTTCAAAAGATGACCGGTAAGGGGATCTTAACCCTTGACTTGGTGTTGTCAGCACCACGCCCAGCCAGTGAGCAAACCGGCCATCCCTATATGGGTTCCTTTTTCACCTCTTCAAGCCTCCACCTTTCAATAACCATAATAGTATTTCCCACCCTCTTAGTCACAGTGGGGACCAAGTTTCTAATACATAAAACTTGAGGGACACAATTCAAGTTTCAGTGAGTTTTGGGAGGACATAATTCAACCCACTACAAGAAACATACATGTAACTCTGCCATAGCCATAGCCCTCAGGAAACAGCCCAAGGGAGAGAAAAAAATATACTAGTCACTACAATAAATACTGGCAAAGTGAAGGAAGAGAGGTGGTTTAACAATCTGATGCTCAAAATAAAAATCTCAAGTCCTGGAAGTTTTCTAAAGGAAGGGGACCTTGTGCTTTAAATGAGAGGAGAAATGGGCTGGGACAATTGTTAGCACCCACACGGCTCTACCTGGCATTGTCCTCCTTTAGTCTAACTCCCTCTCTTTTGTTTGAGGCGGGGGGACACTGAGAGGAAAGCCACACATGCCTGTTGACACTGTGCCACAAGAAGGCACACACACATCTTCCTGGTTTGCCTTCAAGGAGGCAGCAATACTGAACTGAGTACTGGTCCAGGGGTCAGGAAGCTCATGAGGAATTCTGAAAATTAGCTACCTACTCTACACTTTGCTTCCTAGGAGCAGACAGAAAAGCAGACATTTATGACGTTAGGATGGGGGCTTTGCGTATTTTTTTCTCACTGATACTTTCTCTGGATTTATTTATAACCAAAGCTATTATATTTCTGTGCCATTTTTCTCTAAGGGAGTAGAGACAGAACAAGCTTCCAATTCAACCACCAGCCATAGAGTCACTCAGTCTTACTCTTGGAAAAGTCAAGGGCTAAGCAGGAGCTCTGGATGGTTCTTTGGCCCACTTCTGGGAACACTGACTGTCCCCATAACTAAATTGTCAAGGCACTGCTCAAGGAGACTTCCCTCTGGAGATTCTGTCCCTGC
Organism: Galeopterus variegatus; assembly: GCF_000696425.1. NCBI lineage: Eukaryota > Metazoa > Chordata > Mammalia > Dermoptera > Cynocephalidae > Galeopterus > Galeopterus variegatus. Next base: position 97,152 of record NW_007729808.1, on the reverse strand, counting down.
AACTACACTAACTGCCACCAGGTGGCTCATTTTCACCTTTCCCCACGAGAAGTAGCTAGTTGAGAGCTGAAATAAAGAACCTTCTTCAGCCTGTAAAGGCATTCCCCTCCCCAAACACACAATGCATCAGGACAACAAGCATGTCAACACATGACTTAAACATACCAGATACTGAAAATTTTAATCATACAAAGTCCCATAATGCTTTGGCCGTGAACTGCTTTTAAATTCCTCACACGGATGATGACTTAAAACAATAAATGTAGCAATAGGTGCCCAGTTACTTTCAACGACTCTACTTCCAACAGCCTTTAGTATCCCCAACCCCTTACTTAGCACCTCCCTTTTTTGGGTAGCAGAGTAGCTTCCTTCTCTGGACTAAGAACATGTTGGGCAAGGAAGAAGGAACAGAGCGACCAGCCCAGGCTTGGGAGGAGGAAAAGTGTAAGAAAGAGCTGTCAGCAGCCCCATTTAAGAACTATTTTTGAGGCAGAAAGGCCAGGACACTGGAATCAACTGAATATAGGTGAAGGAGAAGATGGCTTCTGAGTCTCTGGTGTGGGAACTTCAATAGAATCCAGAAAAGTAAGATGTGGTTTAGGGACAGAAGGAAAGACGCGTCCCTTTTTGAAAATGATGAGTTTCCCAGGATTCTGCGGTAACAAGTGGGGGCTTTATTGTAAAATGAGAAGCCATAGAAAGTTTCTGAGCTGAGGAAGGACAGTGTGAGAGAGTTTAAGGTCATCATGACAAGTGAGAAAGAGGGTTGACAGGAGGGAGAAAGCTGGAGACAGAAAACCACGCGAGAGGACATAACTTTTATCCAGCAAAAGGTCAGAGGGCCTGAGCCAGGTCAGTGGGAGCTGAAAGACACCCCTGGTCCAGCAACTAAACGTGTGCTGGCTCCCAACAACCAGAGAGGATCCTCTATTACTGCTCTTTAGTGTGGAGTTTTGGAGGACTTCAGGGGGTGCTGTAGTGAGTGGCCCCCTGTTTGGGAAAAACCTGCTGCCTTCCAAATGATGTTGCCTTTTAAAGAGAGTCCAGAGAACATTCTCATAAGTGATGGCAGCAACTTTGGGACCAGCTCCTCTTCTGCTGGCCGCCGGAATGTAAAAAGAGGAGAAAGAACAGTGCAGAGTTTGCTGGCGCAGAGCTCCTCCGGTGCCTTCCAGGGGGAATCTTCGAGAATTTTCACTACCCCGGGAAAGGTCACAATCGGCCCAGAGGGAGTGAGAGGGTTTGATACTGAGAAGCAATGAAGGAAAAAGTGTGTCCTCTCTCCAAAGCGATCTTTTGAAGACATATTCAGGAGAAAGGCTGAATAAACGAAGAAACAGTCATACTATGGATATTATGAAACTATGAAAGCAAATGTGTCAGTAGCATAAGTGGAAATATTAAATGGCTTATTAAGCAGATAAGTGACAAATGCCAGTTGCAGAGAAGTGTGAATAGTACGATTGCAACTGAAAAAAAAAATAGCTCTATGCCTGTTTAAATTGAATTTTTTTCATTAGCATAGAGAAAGTTTTGGAAAGATCCACAACAAAGGCTAAACAAGTAACTTTACAAGAGTAGAGTTGGGGGAGAGTGGGAGGAGATTATAAACTTCAATATGCATCTCAGTATTGTTTTGACTTTTTTCCAACAGACGTAATACTTCCGTAATTAATATTAAATTAATAAAGTAATGAAAAGGCAACCAATAAACAGCATTTATAATATCTTTTAACCCATCTCATATTTGTATTCTGCTTTATAGCTTAGGAGATTTTAACATGATCTCATTTAATGCTACTAGGACTTCTGCAAAGCAGGTATTTTCACTGCTGTTTTACATGTGAGGAAACAGAATGCAAAAATTAAAATAACTATTGTAACAGGAAGTTTGTAATAATCTACTTACCATTCCACCGCCCTTATTAGCATAACAATTCCCACTTCTCTGAATTCTCTCCAATCCAGAGGGCATTTTAGTGGAGTGACAGGTGACAAGAAAGCTCGGGGCTTTGTAATCATAGCCTGCCTCGTTACTTCTTGTTTACAATTTTCCTTCAGCTGTCTAATCTGTTTCCTCAGCTGCAAATAGCACTTGCCAAGATTAAGAAATAAAATATATAACGTTTAGCACGGACTCTGGTAAATAGTTAGAATTCAATAAATAGAGACTTAAAATGAAGTCACAACTTGCGTTTCTCTGCTCTAAAATGGGACAATCCCTTCGAAAGGTTATTGTGAGGATTAAGTGACATCGCTCTGGGTTAAAAAGTCATACAAATACTTGCATGTGCATATGCGCAAATCTATAATTATACGATCAGAGAGAAAGGTAAAGAACCCCTGGCTGTTTCCGCTGGTTACTAAAGGAGTGGAAAAGAAGAAACCAGGGCGTGAGGGACGAAGGAAAGAAAAACACCTGCATAGTAAACTACGCGGCACATAAAACTTTACAATGTTTCTGCGAAAAAGCCATTGAACATGCATATGACAAGGACTAGAGGCTGGCGTTCGATTGGGTGAGGATAACGTGTTATGCAAATATGAACGTATGCTTATTATTAAAGTCAAGAAGCGAAGCGTCCTTTGTCCCGTAAGGGGGTTGGGACCCCAATTTATTTGAAGTGCTATTTTTTTAAATAAAGGTTCATCTGTCCATGCAGTCCTCTTGGATTCTCTGAATGTAGTAACTATTGAAACTGTTCCAAAGGTAGGCAGAAAATGAGCGGGGGAGCCAAATGCTCCAGAGAATAGTAGTTCCTACCCACGGTCTTTGTGTGCTTGCTAAATGGTGTACATTTCTTGTAAACCACGTTATTAAAACTTGATCAGCACATAAGCTTTCCTCTGTTAGATCTTTTGGCAGGAAACACCTTTCCCCAATCCTCTAAATTTTGTGGGTGTGTGCTGGTGTGTGTGTCTGTGTGTGCATGTACACACACACTTTGTCTAACTCATTTTAATAGATTGATCAAATGGAATTTTTAAAAAAATCTCAAGGGAAATAGGTATTTCAAATATGAATATTCTTTTGGAACTAATTTTTTAAAAATTTGGTTGTTTCTGAAATGTATGATCAACTGAAGATGGAGCTGAAATGGGAGACGCGTGGCCCCACCATGCCCTTTAAACAGCAGAGCACTCGACAGTAGAAAGGGAAGGAGGCCAGAGCCTGAACATGTGGTAGCCAGCTTGGAATGTTACTGACATATGTGGCAAGAAGGCTCAGCCAGAATTATTTAAAGATGTAGCTTTCAGGCGTGCGAGTTCTCTGGGCAGGGGGTGGGTAGTCAGGAAGGGTAGAGAGCTCTCAAATAACTCATGAGTCTAGTGTTTCTTTTACATGTGAAAAATGCCACTGGTGACACATTTTCTAGGACCTTCATTTGGTTTGTCTGCCCTACTCTCCTCAGTATCAGACAATCTTAAGGGAAGATGGAGGGTTCCAAATTGGAGAGAAGTTGGTGGGCAGGTATTGCTATGTGGAATTCTGAATGGAAGGAAGTCAGCCCCAGAGGCCTTGGTGCCCCCAGCTTTCAAAAACTATTTTGTTGAAATATATACTTATATACCTACACACAC
>NW_007729808.1:87161-93043 GCF_000696425.1 Galeopterus variegatus | reverse complement strand
CCGGCGGTAACCTCTTGTGGGGCTGAGCAGGATGATGAGTGTCGCAGGCCCGATCCCCTCTGCACTTTGGCCCCGGGGATAAAGAAAGAACACCGAGCCAGGAGAGCGGTCCAAGCCGGCACTCTGTTTATTACAAGGGAACAGAGGCTTATATAGGGAGTGTGGGGTGGGGAAACTATTACCCAATCAGGGGCGGCCACATTGTAGAGGGACGGGTAACGGTAGAGCGGGATAAAAGTGCCGAGTCACAAAACCCCGGAAGAGGGAGCAGTTAGCTACGTGCGTTTTGGCTTGCATGAAATGGCGGCGGCAAATTCGTGATTTGCTTGCAACATGGCTACCGCCCTGTTTATATCAAGAAACAGAAACTAGATACGGGAAAGTTCCTCATGGTGGAAGTGCACCGTAATGTGGCCCAACAAGGCATCAGGATTTTTTAAAGCTCCCAGGTGACTCCAAAGTGCAATCAAGGCTGAGAACCACACACCTAACCACTCACTCACCGCTTACAGTGTGGCTGCTGGACCAGGAGCATCAGTAAAAACGCAGAATCCCAGGCTTCACCCCAGACCTACTGAATCAGAATCCATGTTTTAACAGGAACCCCAAGTGATTCATATGCACATTATTGGTTTTTTTGTTTGTTTTGTTTTATGCCTGGTATAGGGATGGAACACCAACTTTCACAAAACGTAGGTTCTAGGTTCCTAAAGCTTTTGGTTCTTTAAACCATGGAAGAGGCTTCTAAAATAAACGTGCGTCAGGCCAGCCCGTGGCTCACTTGGTAGAGTGCGGTGCTGATAACACCAAGGCCACGGGTTCGGATCCTATATAGGGATGGCCGGTTTGCTCACTGGCTGAGCGTGGTGCTGACAACACCAAACCAAGGGTTGAGATCCCCTTACCGGTCATCTTTTAAAAAAAATAAAAAATAAAATAAACGTATGTTTTAGTAGGCACCCCTGGAGATTCTGCCGCGGATGTAATCAGCACCACGCTCTGACCAACTGAGCTAAACAGCCAGCTCTGAGATAGGTTTTGAGTGATGTTTAGCTTTATTTCAACCCCTCTGTCCTAGCCCTAGTTTGACTGCGTGGAGGGCAGGCTGGCACTAAGAAGGTAAAACGCAGCTGTGCTGATTCATTCTACAATAGCTCCCAAGCAACTGCAATGAAAAGGGACTGTTCTAGATGGATCTGTAACCCTTTCTCCAGATCCCTAAAATCTGGACAAAAGGAGGCTGAATGAGAACTAACTTGGAAGTGGTACCAGTACAGACAATCAGAACTCTAGGTCGATTAAAAGCTTAAACTCAATCCACAATGTGAGGCATCTAGCAAAGCTTCAGATGCAAGCAAGTCGCATTCGATTGGTCCCCACCCCCTCTCACCGGACTACAAACTGGTCTCCCCACTTCTCGTCTTGAACCAACTTCTGTTGGCATGACAGAGAATGTTTGACAGCATAAATCTAGCCATGCTGTTTATTCCTTGCTTAACATCCCCTAAAAGCTCCTGGTTGTCCTCGGGTTAAAAGTCAAACTCATGAGCTTGGCACACAAGGCTCTTCAGTTGAGCCAGCTGACCCTCAACTCTTGATAATCCCCATGTGCCATTCTGCTGCCCGGGAATAAGGAATGAACCACTGGCCTTACCTCAAATTGCCATGCTGCTCAGCCTCTGTTCATCACCCCTCTCTACTCTCTGTACCCACGTTAACCCTCCCCCCCCACCCGGAAACTCCTCCTCCCAGGATAAGTCTCTGTGAATCTCCTCCTGATCAACCTTCATCCCATGAAGGGCTAAACAAGATGTCATTGTGTCAGGACACAATGTCACCTGACTTTAAATATGAAGACCTGTCCAGTGAGAGCAGTATGACTGTATTCCCTGAGGCACAGCTTTCAGGAGCCAAGACCCACCCAAGCTTGAACACATTAGGATACAGGCTTAAGTGTGTGTGATAGGAATCCAAATTACCAGTGGCATAAACCAAAGATTCTAAACTTTGGCTGAAAAGCTTTTTAAATATCCAATACCCAGGCTATACCCCAAACCAATTAAATCAGAAATTGAGGAGAAGGGGGCAAGCATCAGTATAGGTTTCTAAAGCTCTCCAGGCGATTCTAATGCACAGTCAAGGCTAAGAAACATTGGTTCAAATAACTGTGGTTTATTTCTAGTTCATGGGACATTCTAGAGCTGATGTGACTGCTGTGTGCCACTCAGGAATTCATCCTCTCTCTGTCATCCCACCTTCTCCAGGGCATGGCCTTTACCCACAAGATCCAACTTGTCTCATGACTTGTGTACTGGATTGAGTTATGTCCCCCCAAAACTCGTTGAAGGTTGAGTTATATCCCCCACATTTTATGTATTAGAAACTTAGCCCGCACTGTGATGGTTAAGAGGGTGGGAAATCCTATTACGGTAATTGATGGTGGAGCCTTGAAGAGGTGATTGGATTGTAGGACCATGCAGTAGTGAATGGATTAAAAATGGTGATCAGGGGCATGATTCTGAGGACTTTAAAAGAAGAGGAGAGTCTGTCTTTCTCTCTCTGCCCTCTCTGCTTCCCTCATCTTGCAATGTGAGACCCCTGGGTCACTGTCGCCACCACCAGATGGACTTTGGGCTTCTCAGTTTCAGAAACAGTAAGCAATAAATGTGGTTTTTCTTTATAAATCACCCAGTTTCGGGTATTTTTTTATAAGCAACACAAAACAGACTAATACAGAAAATGGGCACCAGAGAAGTGGGGCCTTGCTTATAACAAATACTTGAAAATGTGGTAGCAGCTTTGGAAATGGGTGTTGAGGAGAGGCTGAAGGAATTTTGAGGGACAGGCTAGAAAAAGCCTAGATGCTGGTGAAAGTTTAGAAGACAAGAAAACCAGGGAAAGTTTTAGAGACTGGTTAAATGGTGGTGAGCAGAATGCTTATAGAAATATGGACTGTAAAGACCTTTCTAAGGAGGTCTCAGATGTAAATGAGAAGGGACTTATTGGAAACTGGGGCAAAGATCACCTTTGCTGTGAACTGGAAAGGAACTTGGCTGTGTTGCGTCCATGTCCTAGGACTTTGTGGAAGCTGGAACTTAGGAGTTGTGAAACAGAGTATTTGGTGGAAGAAATTTCTAAGCAGCAAAGCATTAAGGAAACTGCGTGGCTACTTGTAACAGCTTACGCTGAGTTATGGCAGCAAAGGCATGACATAAAGCCAGAATTTAAAAGGGAAGCAGAGGGGCCGGCCCGTGGCTCACTTGGGAGAGCATGGTGCTGATAACACCAAGTTAAGGGTAAAGATCCCCTTACAGGTCATCTCGAAATAAATAAATAAATAAATGGGAAGCAGAGTGTAAAAATTTGGAAAATTTGCAACCTGGCCATGTGGTAGAGAAGCAGAGAGCTTTTTCAGAAGAAAAATGCAATGCTGCTAAGATTAGTACAAAATAAAGGGATTATCAAGAGAAGGGGAAAAGGCCCTGAAGGCACTGCAGAAGCATCTGAGCCAACCCTTCCATTTCTGGCCCAAAGGCCTAGGGAGACAGAATTGTCTCAGGGAACAGCCTTGAGGAGCCCTCCACGGGCTCACTGCTCAGGACCACCTTGGGAAGCTGCTTCCAGCTCCAGCACCCCCGCTCCTCTGGTAAATTTTGGTCCAAAATGGACTAATACAACTTGTAAGCAGCAGGATGCAGGAGAGGAAGGGTGCGACCTGGAAAAGATGCACACATCACTTTTGTTAGTGACCCATTGCCTGGAATTTCATCAGAAGGCTACGTTTTTATGCAAGGGAAGCTGAAAAATGCGGTCTTAATTCTAAATGATCATTGCCCAACTAAAATATTAGAGGTTCTGTTAATATAGAAGAGAAAAATGGTTATTGGGGAGAATCCAGCAGAGCTCCTGAAGAAGTTTCCACCCCAGGAGAGAACTGCCGCTTTAAGACAATCAGCTATGCACTCAGTTCACAATTCAATCGTTCATTCTCTGTCACCACAGGTGATCATACTGGCTATCTTCCTGTCTTCCTGTTCTGTGAGCACACCCAGCTGTGTTCTTCATCACGTGGCCTCTGCTTCTCCTCACAGCTTCGCCTGTTATTTGGGTCTCAGAAAAGTCTGCTTTGACTGCTATATCCAGAGGTGTTTCCCCATCCTGTCAGTCTGCATCCTTTCTGTTTGTTTTCATAGTGCTTATAAGCTTAAGAGATAGGCTACTGGGGTTCAAATGCTGGCTCCACTATTCACCAGCTGTGTGAACTTTCTGTGCCTCAGTTTTCTCATCTGTAAAATGGGGATAATAATACTGCCTGTCTTCATAGAGCTGTTAAGAGCATTGGTTGTCTTCTGTGAAATATTTAACGTTAGCTATTATAGTCACGTGCCACATAACAACATTTTGGTCAATGACAGTGCATATATGATGGTGGTCCCATAAGATTACAATGGCTATATCCTATAGCCCAGGTGTGTAGTAGGCTGTACCATCTTTGTTTGTGTAAGTGCACTCTGTAATGTTCACACGACAAAACCACCTAACAACGCATTTCTCAGGATGTATCCCATTGTTAAGCAACACATGACTGTATATCGTTTTATCAGCTGTCTCTCCCTAGTAATAGGGAAGCTCCCTGGGTTCAGGAGCCTTGCCTGACTTGGTTCACTGTGGTGAAAAACAGCCCCCAGAACAGTGTGTGGCACTTGGAAGACCTTCAGTTTCTCCAGGGAAATTGTATGTCGTGGCAGACACAGTGCCCACTGCATTCTCCTGTTTCAGAACTGCCTGAAGAACTGAGGCCACCAGACGCTGACTCTGCACATCAGTGCTGGGTCTGGGAATCTGTACCCTAACAAGCCCTAGGTGATGCTGATGCAGCCCAGCCATGGACTGGGGTGTGGGTACCACTGGGTTACATGACCTGAACACCCCCTTCAACTCTGCATGATATGACCACACTGTATATGTTTTCATTTTAATTTAATTCTTTTTCTTTCTTTAAAAATTTTTACTCCCCATCAGGGAATCAAACCCCAGTCTTCTGTGTGACAGGTAGGGATATGCACCACTACACAAATGTGGATACATTTAATTCTCAAGGCAGTACATCTACGTGGTTAAAATTTCAAACAGTGCAAAAGGATATGAAGTAAAAGGTGTCTCTTCTACCGTAGAACCCGTCCTCCTTCCCAGGGCAATCCCTATTTTCAGTTTCTTTTATGTGCTCCCAGAAATCCCCCAGACCTGTACAAGCGTATATGTAGGTGTCCCCTTTTGTCACAAATGAGAGGGGATGATATGCTGAGCTCTGTGTGTGCTTTCTTTGTTCTCTAGTTTGTAAGGATTATTCCACATCTGTGGACATTAGCTGGCTGTGTTCTATCTGTGACTGCACCCTAAGGCCGGTGACGGACATCTGGATTGCTTCTAGTACTTTGCTATTTCAAATAATAATGCCGTGAATATGCTTGTACAGAGGCATTGAGTATGTGTGGGACTCCATCCACCGGGACAAATTCCTAGGAGTAGAACTGCCAGGCCAAAGTGTAGTGCATTTGCCATCCCCAAAGGCTGTACTAATGCACAGTCCTGACAACAGGGGAGGAGAGTTGGCTTCTCTGCCTTTCACAACACTATAGTATCAATTTTTAAATCTCTCCTAATCTGATAGGTGTAAAATGATATCTTTTTGTTGTCTGCATATATATTTATTTGATTCCCCATCTTTCCATATGCATAAAAGCCATGCATGTTTCCTTTTCTGTGAACTTTCCATGTCTTTGCCCATTTTTCTGCCCCTCTTACTGCAAAACTTCTAAACAGTCATCTGAACTCAGCACTTCATTTCTTCTCCTCCCCTCCCCCACTCAGGCTTCCACCCC
>NW_007729808.1:85178-86538 GCF_000696425.1 Galeopterus variegatus | reverse complement strand
TGCCCCTCTTACTGCAAAACTTCTAAACAGTCATCTGAACTCAGCACTTCATTTCTTCTCCTCCCCTCCCCCACTCAGGCTTCCACCCCCAGCTCCTTGCCAGGTCACCAGTAACCTTGCTGCTACATCTGGTGCCAAGTCCTCAGTCCTCATCCTTCCTGCCCCAGCACAGCACCTGACCCCGCTGATCCGCTGATGGCTCTGTCCTCCCTGACGCCTCTCTTCACGTGGTCTCCAGGACACCACAGTCCCCAGGCTTCCCTCCCAGCTCACAGCTCCTCCTGGCCTTCCTGACCCTTCAACCTTGACCTCAGCCCTTGCAGTGCTTCCCCCCCTTGGCAATGGAGTCAATTCTCCTTATTTTCAATACCATCCATATGCTGTTAACTGCCCTGACCTCTCTCATGAACTCTGCCCTGTGCAACCAATGGCCTCCTCAAACCCTAGGGGGACTTCAAAGTTAACAGTCCCGAAACCAAACTGGTCTTCCCCCAGAACCCGTCTGGACTGTCGTCCTCTCCATCACAATAAAAAGCAGCTCACCTTTGCAGCTTGCAGAAGCCACAAGACAGCGTTGTCACCAGGGCCTCTTTCTCTCACATGCCCCCAGCCAGTCCGAAATCCCGTGTGCCCTCGTGCACACCCCAAATCCAGCCCCTTGTCACCGTCTCCACCTCCACAGCTCCCACTCAGGTCCGGGCCGCCACCTCTCACCTGGATTACGCCCATTGACTCCCTTTGCCTCTCAGTCTTTTCTCAACCTGGTGGCCAAAGTAACTCTTAAGAAACAGAAATTGGACTGTCACCCTTCTTCTCGCTCCTCGCCAGTGGCTCCCACCTCACTGAAAATAAGAGTCCAAGTCCTTGTAACAGCTCACCTGTCCCTAGACAACACTGAGGGACCCCTGGAAACTCTTGGACCCATTCTATCTCCCTGACATGACCCCCCAGTCCCTCCTCAGGGTCTTTGTGCTTCCCATTCATCCCGCCCTGTCACCCCCAGGAGAAGGCGTCTCCCCCGTTCTTCAAGGCTCTGCTCAAACGCCCCCCACAGTGACGACCGCTCTGAGGAGCCTGTTTAACCTGTGCCCGGGTCACAGCTCCCTCTTCCTCCCCGCCTGCTTCCTTTTTTCTATTTCGCTTATTACCTTCCGACATACTATAGGTTTTTCTTAATTTATTCCAGCTGGAATGGAATCTTATTATTATTTTTATTTTTGCTATATTCCCAGCACTTGGAATCGTGCCTGACATAGAAGGGTTAAATAAATATGTGCTAAATGAGTAAATATTGAATTTAAAAAATCATTTTTCCCTTGCTCTGTTGGTCATTTTCTTCTTGGAGTGTAAGGAACTCAGA
>NW_007729808.1:84553-84971 GCF_000696425.1 Galeopterus variegatus | reverse complement strand
AAAAAATCATTTTTCCCTTGCTCTGTTGGTCATTTTCTTCTTGGAGTGTAAGGAACTCAGATGCTTTTGTCGTTTATGTTGCGAATCCTTTCCTAGTTGTTTCTTTGACTTTTGATTTTGTTTATGGTATTTTTTTTTTCCATGAAGAAATTTTGATTATCATGTAGGTGATGTATTAATTTAATCTTTTGACTTATAGTTCCTGGGGTTTATGTCATACTTAAAGAACCTTTTCTTTTGTGTGTGTATATACATGGGTAGGTAGACTTTTCTTTATTCTGGTGAAATATACACATAACATTAAATTTACCATTCTAATCATTCTGAAGTGTTTGGTTCAGTGGCATTAGAACATTCACAGTGGGGCCGGCCCGTGGCTCACTCGGGAGAGTGCGGTGCTGATAACACCAAGGCCCCG
>NW_007729808.1:73611-84248 GCF_000696425.1 Galeopterus variegatus | reverse complement strand
CCGGTCATCTTTAAAAAAAAAAAAAAAAAAAAAAGAACATTCACAGTGTTGTGCAACCATCACCGCTGTCCATCTCCACAACTTTTTCATCATCCCGAACAGAAACTCTGTACATATTCACCACTAACTCCCCGCTTCTCCCTCCCCCAACCCCTGGCAACCACCATTCTACTTTCTGTCTCTATGAATTCAACTGCTCCAGGTACCACATATAAATGGAATATATATATTTTTTTAATATTTGGAAATTAATGAAAACATTCGGGCATGTTGCTAGGCCAAAGTGTTCTTGAAATATTTCAATAGGCACATGCTCTGATTCACTGCGCCCCCCTCAGCCCCCCCCCACCACACACCTACATGTGCAATTATGACTTTATCTCCAACAGCGATTTTCCACCAGACTTTCAGGAGCTCTACTCCTGCTTCTCCGAGTGTGATTCCTAGAGCACCAGCAACTCAACCTCCAGGGAACTGGATAAAAATGCAGATTTCTGGAGTTCTTCATCCAGACCTGGTGGAGCTGAGAAATCCACATTTTACCAAGACACCGTTCCCTGCTAGACAGTCTCAGAGCTAGTGATCAGCAGTGGGGTGGCTGCTTGATCTAGACGAGGGTACCGTGCAATAGAAGTCAGGCATCTGAATCCCACTCAGCCCCTTGGTTATTTGTCACCTCTGTGAAATGGGCGTAAGAATTCCCAAGACACAGAGAGGAAATGAGCATGAACGAGATACCATCTGTGGCTGTGTTTTGTAAACTCTGAAGAATATACACATGTAAGGGCTGTTAGCATTACCTTCAAGCTCCCCAGTCTAGTTTCTGCAGCCTCCTCAGCAGGGTCCCTCCCCAGGCCAAGGAATGACCAAAGCAATCCCATCAGGTTGACCCACTGGAGGTGGGGGGACGGGCACCGTCCCAGGCAGCGGGGAATCTAAAGTGAGTGCAGTAAAATAGGCGTCAGTTCATTCCCTTTTATATTAATAATCAAAAGGAACATCTTAACTTCAAAAGAGTTTAAGCTGCATTCATGTACATCCTTACTTGTACCTTGTGAGATAGGTGTAATCATCCTCATCTTACTTGTGAGAAAACTGAAGGTCGAAGTGAGATTTCATGGAAGGAAGAAGCCATGCTTCATGTCCGAGCTCAGCTACCACCTGTGTGACATTTGGCCAGATCACCTGAGCCCTCAGTTTCCTCTCCTGCAAAATGGGGGTGAGTGTTGTATTAACTCAATGGTTAAGGTAGGTATTTAGTAAGACAGGGTATGACACTGGGACTGGCCCATCCTGGAGGGAACCATGGGTCCCTCTCCACCATATCTGGTCCAGATTCTCTGCTCTCACCCTCATGTCCAGAGACCTTGGGGGGCTCTAAAAAATGTAAGAGGGGGGCTGGTCAGTTAGCTCGCTTGGTTAAAGAGTGGTGCGGATAACACCAAGGTCAAGGGTTCCGTTCCCTGTACCGGCCACTTCCCCCCAACCCAAAAAAAGCAAGAGGAATGAAGATAGATGGGCTGGCTGGCATCTGCCCCTGCAATAAACTGGGCAAGAAACAGAGTCTTGTGCTGAGAATATTAAAATGTCAATTGACAAAAGCAGGCTCCTTCCAGATCTATTGATTAAACACAATTATGGGATCAGGCCAGAATTGAGACTAGGAAAGAACAGGGGGTCACCACCCCAAACCCCATTTGAATTCTCACAGTCCTGCTTCTCCCCAAAGACTTCCCCAATTGGTAGAGAGTAGAACTGAGTGGGCAAGGTTGTGGGCATCCTCAGGAACATCTGCCCTGGTAACTTTACTCAACATCTCCAGGTACTGGCAGCTTCCCTGGCTAAAGGTCCACACACAGCCTGCCTGGAGCCAGAAAATGCTGGAGGCACGAGCCTGGGGAGCAGCTACAGAGATGGCCTGGGGCCTCACTCACATTCCTGGGCCTCCCCATGAACAGCCCTTCCTCCCCGCCCCCCCATTCCTTCTTTTGTACTTATTGGGCACCTGTTATATGCCAGGTTCCAGGAGCAACAAAGATAAATAAAACACTCTCAGAGATCAATAAAACAGTAATGATTCTAAAGATAATAAAAATAAAATTAGACATATCTAGCAGTTATTGAGCACTCACTGTGTGCCAAGCTCTGCACCAGGCATTCGCTCATGGGTGCCCCACTGCACCCTCTAAGAGATGTGGGGATGAAGGGACTTGGGAGCACACAGGGAGCAAGCTGTTGGGGACAAGAGCTTGTCTATACATGCTTCTCCATGGGGGGAAGCAGAAGAAAGGGTTTTCTAGCAGATGAAAAGAAACAGCAAGTGCAAAGGCATGAAGGTGGGAAAATGGTGAGTGTGCATGCAGGGGTCGGAGGGAAGGGCTGATACGAGGTCCCCGTGCAGTGGGTGTTTATTGAGGAGATGATAAATAATCAGACCTGTGCCTTGAGAGGAAGCCTCCCGGGGTCTGGATGGAGGGCCCAATCCAAAAGAGATTTCTGAGCAGAATCTCAGGACTTTGGTGGCTGTTTCTCAGACAGAGCCCAGCTTCATCAGCCTGCTGTGGGAAGGTGCAGCAAGCACCTCCAAAGCAGCCTGCTGGGTCTCAACTCATCCTCCTCCCTTGAGCCTGATCCCTCCCTGGGCTTCCCTACTGCTGTCCTCTCCTGCTCCAACCCAGGTCACAGTAGTCCTCTTTCTCTGTCCACTCCCAGGGCACAGGTATATCTTTCTGTGATGGTGTCCAGGCACGTCTCTGATCCATTTTGTATCCTTAACCCCTCAACTTGAGCTCAACCAGTCACACCCCTCTTGAGACTGCAATGCTCTCCCCGGAATATTGAGAGAAGTTTCTGAGGTTTGGGGGCCTCCTGAACATCTCAGGTTAAGAACTACTGAAGGGGAGCCCTGAATCCAGTTGGTCTTTTTTCTCCAGACAGTTGTTCACACCAATTGGTAGTTAATCAATGAAATGTGGGCATTAGGGAGCAAGACAACTGCTGTATTAAAGGACTTTTCATCATTTATTTAGAGTAAAAATGACATTCAAGGTTTCAGAAATGACTGAAACTTTGGAATTGGAGTCAGATAAATCTGGGATTTGGATTCTGACCATGTGTGGACTTGAACTGGGTACTTAACCTCTCTGAACCTATTTCCTCATCTGTATATGAGGATGAAATAATGCGTGTGGTGTGCATAGCACAGAGCCTAGCATGTAATAAAGAGCATCTATTGTTATTAATATTTTTGCCTCAGCTAAAGCATTGTGTGGAAATAGTCATGTGTTAAAACTGTCCTCTGATCCACATGGTGCACCACTGAAAAATAATTTATTAACAAGCACTGAGAAGTAGTGAAATTTCTCTTGTAGATACTTTCTTCTATAAACATCTTAGAAGGTGTTATGGATAAAATAGATTCACTAAAGACTGTAACAGGATAGGGAGAAAGGAGCACACTGATCAGGAAGCATTTTACGGGCCAGCCGTGGCTCACTGGGGAGAGTGCGGTGCTGATAACACCAAGGCCACGGGTTCGGATCCCACATAGGGATGGCCGGTTAGCTCACTTGCTGAGCGTGGTGCTGACAACACCAAGCCAAGGGTTGAGATCCCCTTACCAGTCATCTTTTGAAAAAAAAAGGAAACATTTTACAACTGATGAAAAGATAAAGATTATGTGAAAAATTATTCAGCCTCACCAAGGATCAAAGAGACTGTACTCCTGTCATAATAAGTCTTTTCCTTCCTTCCTCCTTTCTTTCCTTCCTTTTTTCCTTCCTTTCTTCCTTTTTTTCTTCTTTCTTTTTCTTTCATCAGAGTAACAGGGATGACAAGGACATTGTGAATTAGATACTCTTATAAATGGCTACCAGTAGTCTAAAGGGGTACCTCTTTCTTCTTTTTCTTTTTTTTTTTATTCCTTTCCTTTCTTTTTCTCCTCCATCCTTTCCTTCCTCCCTCCCTCCCTTCCTTCCTCTCTTCCACTTTAATTTTTTATTATACAAAATTTCAAACATACACAAAAGCAGAGAGAGCAGGATCATGAAGATCCTTCCACACACCCATCACTCAGCTGCTACTTTTGTTTTGTTTCTGCACCTGTTCCCTACCCCACCAATGCAGTTTGTTTGCTACAGCATTTTAAAGTAAATTCCAGACATCATCTCTCCTGTAAATATTTCAAGAGAAAATATCTCTAATAGACAAGAACTTTTTTAACCAAAATTCCATTATCACACGTAACAAAATTAGTAATCATTCTTTAATATTAAAAATACACCTGTTTAGGAAGTGATTTGGTTATATGCATAAAGAACATGTTCATACATTGGGACCCAGTAACTTTGTTTCTCCTTTTCTACCTAATTACATTTAAAAGTTTGTGCTGTAGCCTTATTTGTAAGAGAAAATGCATAATTGGAAAAAACTTAAATGGCTAGCAATAGTAAATGAAGGTATATTTATGCAATGACATTTACAAAGTTTTAAGGTTAAATGGCAATGTTTACAGTTAATGCAACTAAAACGAAGCAGGATTTAAAATTATGTGTTGTGTGAACTTTGTAAATACGTGTATAAAAGATCTCACTGAGCATTGGTGATAGTTCAGGCACCGTGCAAAAGTGTTCATTCAAAAAATAGGAGCATTATTAATGCCTCTTACAGATGAGGAAATTGCTGTTCAGAGAGATTAAATAACTTTCTAGAATATCTATCAGCTAGTAAATAGTAAATTCAGCTGTGGGCAAAACCCCAGTTTTGTCTGACCTCACAGCCCAAGATTTTAACCATTATCCTGTCCCCCTGGGGCATCAAAATGTCAGCAGTAGTTGTCACTGTTTGAGCAGTGCAATTATATATAGTTTTCTTTGTCTTCCTCACACTTTTCTTCATGTTGCAACATTTTCTACTGAAGGCATTATTAATTTTATATTAGAAAAAAGATGTTCACATTGCATATTTAAAATTTCATATTTAAAATTAAGGAGAAAACATATTTGGAACATGTGCTAGATAAAAGAGCTAACATCATCAATGTACGAAGAGCTCCCATAAACTAATGGAAAAAAAGATAGCTCAAGAGAAAAAGATGTAACTAGGAAATCCAGTGACCAATGATGTAAAAAATATCCCATTTCTTGCTAGTAGCCAAGCCATTGCAAATTAAAACTATGGTTAGATACCATTTTCCATCCAGATAGCTCAAGAGAAAAAGATGTAACTAGGAAATCCAGTGACCAATGATGTAAAAAATATCCTATTTCTTGCTAGTAGCCAAGCCATTGCAAATTAAAACTATGGTTAGATACCATTTTCCATCCATCAAGTTGGCAAAATTAAAAATTGATTATATCCATGTGCTGTTGAGGAGAGAGGAAAAGAGGCACTATCACCCACTGCTTGTGGGATGGAGACTGTTGACCCTTAGGAATAAATTCTGGTAGTTTCTATTAACACTAAACACACATACCATTTGGCCAGCAATCCCACTTGTAAGATACTGTCTTACAGAAATAAAAGCATCAATATGTAAGGATATATGTTCATGAATAGTTATTGCAACCTTCTTTGTAGGGAGAAAATTGGAAAAGCATTTTTATCCACCAATAAGGAAATAGTTGAATATCAGGTATCTGTTGAAAATAATTAAATCTATAAGTAATGGCCGGTGGGGAGAAAGCAAAGATGTATTGTGTGCAACCTCACTACTGAAATGTGGCCTGCACTCCGGCAGCACTGGCATCGCCTGGGAGCTCGTCGGAAATGCAGGACCTTGCCCCCAGCCCAGACCTACTGAACCAGCATCTGCATTTTAGCAAGATTCCCTAAGGGAAGCACTGGTCACAGTGTGATCCCAAAGGGAAAGCTTTTTCACATATTGCAGCAAATGTGGATAGTCATCCATCAAAATCTAGCCTCTCCTTCTATACTAACAAACCCCTCATTTTTAGCTGGGCACATAGCCACCCAGAATAAAGGTTTTATTTCCCATCCAGCCTGCCCTGTGGTTTGGTGTGCCCAAGAAGACATGACTGGAAGTGAAGAATATCATTTCTTCATTATGCTCCTAAAAGGGATTGTACCTGTACCCTCCTGGGTGTTTCTTGCATTCTGCTAACTGAAAAATGTCAACAACTAAATTAGCCACTATTAGTCACCCCAGGCTGCCGTAATAAAATACAACAGGCTGGGTAGCTAAAACAACAGAAATTTATTTTCTCACAGTTCTGGAGGCTGGAACGTTCAAGATCGAGGCCCAGCAGGGTTCAGTTTCTAGTGAGGGTGCTCTTCTGGCTTGGAGATGGCTGCCTTCTCACTGTGCCCTCACATGACCTTTCCTCAGGGCACACACATTCATAGAGAGATCCCTTTCTCTTCCTCTTCTTACAAGATCACCAATCCTGTCAGATTAGAGCCCTACCCATATAGCTCATTCAACCTTAATTACCTCTTAAAAGCCCTATCTCCAAATAGTCATATGGGGGGTTAGGATCTCAACACATGAATTGCGGGGTACACAGTTCAGTCCACAGCAGTCCCTGGGACCCATAAATGAAAGCCACAGCAAAGATGTCCTACCCTCCTAGACTGTCTACCTCTGAACAGTTAGATGAGAGAGAAATAAACTAGCATGT
The DNA here is from genome assembly GCF_000696425.1 of Galeopterus variegatus. Taxonomy (NCBI): domain Eukaryota; kingdom Metazoa; phylum Chordata; class Mammalia; order Dermoptera; family Cynocephalidae; genus Galeopterus; species Galeopterus variegatus. Next base: position 77,610 of record NW_007729808.1, on the reverse strand, counting down.
TGGGCAAGCCACTGTGTTTTGGTTCACTTTGTTACATGGCTTAGCCTATTTCCTGACTCTTACATTTACACATTTACATAAGCTCCACTGAGCAAGAAGAAAAGCATGTAACAATGCCCTCTGAACTGTTACCACTGATTGTACAAGGTTGGGAGTGTGAAAAAACTAAAACAAGCATATTGAGGGGGAAAGTTATCCAAGAGCACCTCAAGTCTTACCATCACACCCAATATCTAGATGACTATAGGAAACATGATTTTTCTCACTTAGTAAGTAAATGCCTAAAACAGTAAGAATCGTCAGCAGGATTCAGTTATAATGCAACATGAAACAAATTTCAGTTTTCCATACACATCCATTTTCCCTCCCTTCCTTGCTCCCTCAGTCCCTCTGAAGTGGTAATGCTGTGCCCCAGGGCAGGCCAGGTAGCAAGGTAGAACAAGGACAGTCCCAGTGCTGTTGGAACATCTTTCTAGTTTTATTTTCAGTCCCCCACTCTATATTCCAAGACAGAGAGCAGTGGACATGAGATTTCCACACACCCTCGGAACTGCCCTGGGAAGGTGTCCTCCCCTCCCTACTGGTAAAATGGCATCAAGGGCCCCCACCGGTTCAAGATGGGGAGCTTGACTGTAGGGTGATGAGGACAGGGGCAGCCGGGCAGTAGAAGGTAGCCTTTGCCCTCCTCCACAGCAGGTTGGTGCTCGGGCTCCAGGAGACACGGCAGGTCAGCACTCTGGTGCACCTGGTTCGGATCGCCATAGGCCAGGTGCAGAGCATGGGAAGCCGGGTACGTGAAAGGGCAGATGCTGGTGAACTTGCACTCATCCTCCATGGTGGCCTCACGGTCCTGGGATGGGAAGAAGCCGGGGAGTCCCAGGTCTTTGGCAGTCATGTAGGGTCTTTTGAAGGCACGGTACCCATCCGCTAGCTTGGGGTTGGGGTTGGGGATGGCCCTGTAAAACTCTTTGTCCCGGAGTTGGGTGTCAAGCTTCACCTGCTGTGGAAACAAATCACACATGAATGCAGGGCTGAGAGAGGCACAAGACGATGATGTAGCCACCTTGGAAGCATCCAAGGCAGAGCACAGCTTTCTTTATTTTTTAAAATTTTAAATTAGAGGGGCCGGCCCATGGCTCACTCGGGAGAGTGCGGTGCTGATAACACCAAAGCCATGGGTTCGGATCCCATATAGGGATGGTCGATTAGCTCACTGGGTGAGCGTGGTGCTGACAACACCAAGTCAATGGTTAAGATCCCCTTACCGGTCATCTTTAAAAAAAAAAATTTTTTTTAAATTAGTTTTTGGATGGTAATATATACAGGGGTCTTCAAAAAGTTCATGGAAGGATTTGTATTATCTTTTAATTCATTTTTTCATGAACTTTTTGAAGTACCCTCATATAACAGAGGGACATACTGAAATAATACCAATGGGTTTATAGTGAAAAGTAAGCCTTTCCCACTATATTCCTCCCTCAGTTTTCATCTCCAGAGGCAACCACCATTATCAATGTTTTTTGTATCTTTCTAGAAATATTTCATGTGCATATAAACATATATGTGTATATCTCCCTTCCCCAGTTTGTACATAAATGATGCATAGTATTATATTCCATTCTGCACTTTGCTTTCATTAAATAATGTATCTCAGAAATTGTTCCATCTTTTTTTGTGTAGATCTTTCTATTTTTAGAGGAAATGCCTCAAAATAGGAAAGGATTTCTTACACTTCAAAAGAGAAAAATGCTAAAGAAAAAGACTGATATATCTGACTACATTAAAAATAAGAATTTGCATTCACTGAAGGAGAGAGGGCACACACCACAAACTGGAGAGTTTTGCCAGCTATATAAGTGACAAAAGATGCCCAGAGTATTTAAAGGACTCCTACAAATTAATAATAAAAAAAAAGACAAGCAACCCAATATAAAAATGGGCAGAAGACATGAACAGACATTTTACAGAGTAACAAATCTCCATAAGCAAACGAAAAGATGCCCAAGCTCATTAATAGTGAAATGAAAATTATTACCAATTTTTTTTTTTTTTTGGCAACTGGCCGGAACAGGGATCCAAACCCTTGAAGTGAAAACTATGACCACAGGAAAACGTGATTTCACACCCACCAAACTGGCAAAAATGTAAAAGTCTGACAATAACAAGTAATGGCAAGATTGAGAGTGACAGAAGTGACAACGTAAATTGGTGCAACCACTTTGGAAAGCAGTGACTTTACCTAATACGCTATGACAAGCAATTCCATCCTGGGATGGATAAAGTCTTTCACGTTAGGATGTGTCTCATCTTCCTCGCAGCACTTGAGAGTAGGCAGAGTCGGAAAAAGCAAATAACCCAGGTGTCTACTAATAGGAGAAGGGACAAATGCATCGTGGCATAGTCTCGCAATGTAACACTACACAGCAGAAAATGAAGAATACATCACAATGTTTAGCAAAAAATCAAAGTTATGGAAGGGCACGAACAGTATAATCCAATATATAATAATGTTCAAAAGGGCGAAACTAAATAATTTGTTTAAAGGGATACATACATACAGGGTAAAACTATTTTTTAGAAAAACACACACAAGGGAATGATTAACCCAAAATCCAGAATATTGGCTTCCTTTTGGGGGTGGGGGGTGGAAGTTTGGAGGTTACACAGGAGGTTCTGAGGAACTGTTAATGTGCTGTGTGTTAAGCTGGCTGATAATGGGCACATTGGCATTTGTTTTATTTCTTATGTATTTATTTTTTGTAAAGATGACCAGGAAGGGGATCTTAACCCTTGACTTGGTGTCGTCAGCACCACGCTCTCCCAAGTGAGCTAACCGGCCATCCCTATATAGGGATCCAAACCCGTGGCCTTGGTGTTGTCAGCACCGCACTCTCCCGAGTGAGCCACAGGCCAACCCGGCATTTGTTTTATAAGTGTTCTTTAAACTGTAAATGAATTCCTTACAAATTTTTGTACTCATGACACATTTGATGTACATTTTAAAATGTACACACAGACACACACACACACACACAAAAGATCTCTAAGTCAGGTCTCCTGGCATTGGATGTTGTTCTGAATAAGTGACCCAAAGTCCACATTCACAATAAAAATAAAATAAGGGTAATTTCAATGTACAATTGAATGGATGATAAGACTTGAGTGCCTTCCTACCTCTTGCGGTGTGACCCTGGAGTATTTGTGCTTCCCGTAGGGTTTATAGTCGACCATGTAGGAGCTTTGGTATATGTCTAAATCCACAGGGGCCTGAAGGGCAAGAGATAATACAAAACAAGAGATCTCAGCTTGCCATTCTTTGACTTAAGGCCATTTGATGGCTTCTGGTTGTTTGCATGCTGAATAAATAACTGAACCCCCAGAATATTGTAAACATTTAGTTCTCCTCTGCTTGTTACAAAAAAAGAACCCTCTGTCATTCAAGAATGATGACCAGAGGGAGCCCCAGGGAGTCTGCCCTCTCTTGCAGCTGCTTGTTGAGGCTGCCTGATGCTGAGATGGTCACAGGGGACAGAAACCCATCACTCACCTGTCTGGGGTACACCACACCTGCCATGGCCAAGGACCTAGACACAGAAAGTTGGTTAGCCCTGTTCTGCCACAGGTGGGGAAATAGCCACTATCCCTACAGCTGTGTCAATCAACCTCCTCCCACGACCACTGGGCTCCCTCCTGCATATCACCCCATCATCCAGGGGTTGGTGGTGACCCCAGGGATAAATGGGCTGGTGGACAGGGGCCCTGAGACAAAGGAGCTGGAGCAGGACTCAGGAGGAATGAGAGCTGTTTATTTATTTATTTATTTTTGTCTTTTTTTGTCTTTTTCCGTGTCCGGCAACGGATCGCAACCCTCAGTGTTGCCCCTGTACCAGACCGGGGACCAGCAACGGGATCACAACCCTCGGTGTTGCTCCCGCGCCTCACTCAGCCAGTGAGCGGGAACTGGTCCGCATGTGGGATCCGAACCCTCGGGCGGGAGCG
>NW_007729808.1:70838-73017 GCF_000696425.1 Galeopterus variegatus | reverse complement strand
GCCGCGCTTCCCAAGCGGCGCACTATCCAGTGCGCCACCGGGCCGGCCCGAGAGCTGTTTAGAACATCAGATTTATCTATCAAACAAATAACTCTGATAGCAGGGCAAGTGATATGCTGATAATGTTTAATAACCACCTTTTTTGGGAAAATAAGCCCTGAGTTATAGTTTCTACCAATTTCTTTGGTGTCAGTGCTCCCGCCACAGCCCACTTCAAGCTGTCAACATAACGCCATGAACACCAAGTGCAGAGATGTGCAAGGAAGGTATGGTGTGATGCTGGGCCATATGAGCTGGCTCCAGCATGCAGGCCCCATGAACCAGAGCTCAGAACTGCCCAAGGAGGCAAGGCCCAGGCCTAGGACTCAGAGGCACCCTTCTGAAGCAGGGTGTCCACAGTGAAGGAAATTGCCAGGTACTGCCCTCCCAGCTGAACAATAGCAGCTTGGGGGTCCACCCACCCCCATCCTCAGCCCTGAAGTTCTACAAGGCCTCACTGCCTAGGCACAGGGGAGCTCAAGCTCATCCTACCTTGTGTGCATGGACCCCTAAGTTCTTGATGGGTGCTCCCTCTCATTCCCAGAGAACACTGCCCTGAGCCCCACTCTACTCTGCCGGCTGTGGCCCCTGTGGCACCTTCTTTTTATGCACAGGCAGCTTCTCTCCTGGGGCTGAGGACCAGCATCAGTGCTGGCAGAACCTACCCTTCCTTCTGCTAAGGAAGGACAATGTTCCTGCCTGTCCAATTCCAGGTGCCTCTGCCGCGTGGAGAGCCCCGCTGCTGTGTCCCACCGCCACACCTGTCTTTGAGATGAGTGAGCACTGTTTTGGTCACAGACCCTGGCGATTGTGATGTGGGTGGCTGGTCAGCCTGCCTGCATGCCCATTGCCCTGTCCCTGGCTCACCCCCTCTCACAGTGATGCCCCAGCACACCTGCACCAGCAGGAAGCCTGGCAGCAATGGAAGGTACCAGGAGGCAGGTGCTTTCCGATACTCTATAAAAGCGGTCTATTTCCAGGAGAGGGAGGTGAACAGAACCCCGCGTGGCTTGTGATATCAGACTGTGGACGACTGAATCCAGTTCATACAATCGCCCCTCCAGGCCTCTGTTGCCTGAAAGGCTGGCTCATCCTACTTGTCAAAATTCCACCCTCTTTCTCATGCATTAGGATGGCTCTAATCTAAAACCAGAAAATAGCGAGTGCTGGTGAGGATGGGGGGAAAGTGAAACCCTTGTACGTTGCTGGTGGTAATGTAAATGGTGGCGGCTGCTATGGAAAACAGTTTGGCAATTTCTCAAAAAGTTAGAGAATCACCATAAGATCCAACAATTTTACTTCTGGTTATACATCAAAAAGAATCGAAAGCAGAGACTCAGATACTTATACAACAATGTGCGTAGCAGCATTATTCGCAATAGCCCAAAGGTAGAAACAACCCAAATGTCCATCAATAGATGAATGGATAAGCAAGAGGGGTACATCCGTGCAAAGGAATATCATTCAGCCTTAAAAAAAAAAAAAATTTGACACGTGCTACAACATGTGGGATACAAGGGATAAAACTCGAAAACCTTATGCTGAGTGAAATAAGCCAGTCACACAAAGACAAATATTGTCTGATTCCACTCACATGAAGTACCTAGAGAAGTCAAATTCATAGAGACAGAAAGTAGAATGGTGGTTGCCAGGGGTTGGGGGAAGGGAGGAATGGGGCACTATTGTTTAATAAAAAATTTCAGTTTGGGAAGATGAAAAATTCTGGAAATGGATAGTGATGATGGTTATACAACAATGTGAATGTACTTAGTGCCACTAAACTGTACACTTCAAAATGGTTAAAATAGTAAATATTTTGTTATATATATTTACCACGCACACGCACACAAAATCCACCTTCCTTAAGGGCCACCTCCTCCATGAAGCTTTCTTTGATATCATTAGATGCCACTATAGATTCCTTTCGTTTATCCAACCAACATCTATGGAGCACCTACTTTGTGGTGGGCACTTCTGAAATTTGCAGATTCAAGAGTGAATAAAACAGATGGAAATCCCTGTTTGCATAGAGCTTACATTTCTGGTGAAAGGTAAGAAGTAACAACAAAGTAATAAGCCAGTCAGCTGCCACTGGATACAGCAAATAAACGAGGTGATATACGAAGGGTCTGTGGGTCTG
>NW_007729808.1:69041-70613 GCF_000696425.1 Galeopterus variegatus | reverse complement strand
AACAAATAGAGAACTATCAAAGTAATGAAGAAATATTGGGCCAAGATTTGGAAGCAGAAACAAATGCAGAAAACGTGATCCTGGCATTTGGGCCACTTTTTCCTTGAGGTGACTGTCCCTTCCAGAAGAGGAGGCTGGATAGAAAAGAGGAGGCTGAGAAGATGAGCGGAGCTTCAGACAGACTCAAAGGACTAAGATGAGAAAAATGATTAAAATGGACAAAAGATGCAATAGAATATATATTTGGCTATCAAAAAAATTTAATCTGTACTTAAAAACATTAACAATGAAATCTGTATGCCTTAATGGCTTTACTGGATAGTGTCATATGATGTCATTTAAAAAGCTATGAGGATAATATTACAGATTAAAAGAGGTTAAAGGCTATAATAATCGGGGCCGGCCCCCTGGTGCACTCGGGTGAGTGCAGCGCTTGGGAGCGCAGCGGTGCTCCCGCCGCGGGTTCGGATCCTANGTGGTTGCCAGGGGTTGGGGGAAGGGAGGAATGGGGCACTATTGTTTAATAAAAAATTTCAGTTTGGGAAGATGAAAAATTCTGGAAATGGATAGTGATGATGGTTATACAACAATGTGAATGTACTTAGTGCCACTAAACTGTACACTTCAAAATGGTTAAAATAGTAAATATTTTGTTATATATATTTACCACGCACACGCACACAAAATCCACCTTCCTTAAGGGCCACCTCCTCCATGAAGCTTTCTTTGATATCATTAGATGCCACTATAGATTCCTTTCGTTTATCCAACCAACATCTATGGAGCACCTACTTTGTGGTGGGCACTTCTGAAATTTGCAGATTCAAGAGTGAATAAAACAGATGGAAATCCCTGTTTGCATAGAGCTTACATTTCTGGTGAAAGGTAAGAAGTAACAACAAAGTAATAAGCCAGTCAGCTGCCACTGGATACAGCAAATAAACGAGGTGATATACGAAGGGTCTGTGGGTCTGTCCAGCGACCAGACAGTCCATGCAGGCGGTGTGTGACTGGGAGGGGCCCCGGCAAGCCCGCTGTGGGTGCAGACAAAGGTGCAGCAGTGCAGGGGCCTCTGGCATCCTCCCCTCCCCACCAGACGTGGGAAGTAAAAATAAAACCGAAAGGGAGGGACATACAGTGGCAGAAGTGGAAGGAGAGATGGGAGGCGCCGAGAGGTCAACTTGTTGAGTTTGATTACCTCTCACCTCCTCCAAAAAGATAAATATCATCTTGTTTTGTCTCAGTTTCAAGTTTCTTGTATGGATCACTAATTGAATAATAGATGGCCTTACCTCATCTCGCAGGAGCCTTGCACACCTTTTCAAATGTCACCAAGCAAGATAATTATAAGGAAGAAGAGGCTGACTTGATAAAGCTATCCAAACTTCAGGAACAAGTGTTATATTTGGACCTGACATGGAAGAAGATAGTAAAATTTTTGAATGAAAACCCAGAGAAGAGTAAAATGAAAAGTGTAAAAGAAGACTTAAAGGATATATTACATGCTGCCGAACAAATAGAGAACTATCAAAGTAATGAAGAAATATTGGGCCAAGATTTGGAAGCAGAAAC
>NW_007729808.1:66018-68594 GCF_000696425.1 Galeopterus variegatus | reverse complement strand
TGCCGGTCCCGGTCCGGTACGGGCGCGACACTGAGGGTTGCGGTCCATTGCCGGACACGAAAAAAGACAAAAAAAAGGAAAAAAAAAAAAAGAAAGTATGAATCAAAAGGTTGGGTGGACAGGAGTGACTTACAAAGTGTGGTTTAGAGTATTTTTGAATCCATATGGTTTGTGAGTTGTCAGGGAAATAATATTAAAATGTGGGAAGTTAAAAACTGGATTGGAAAGCACTTTATAAAGCAATGACTAGACAAGGAAGTATAAAAATGATTGCTGGATCTGGCAATTCTGTCTATGGAAGTAATTCTAAAATAATTTAGAATTATAAAGGCCTGTTATTTATCATTATGGCAGGAGGTTTATCAGAAGTATTTGTGAAAAACAGCTATTTTGAGAATCGCTGATTTCCAAAAGATTTCAGAGTTTTACTCCCAGGCAAGGCAATTTGGAACAATCCTCTACTGAGAATAATGAGAAAAACTCTAAAATATAAAATTTGTTTGCATCAGAGAACTACCAAAGCAATGAAGAAATACTGGGCCAAGATTTGGAAGCAGAAACAAATGCAGAAAATGGCTTTTGGGTCACATTTTCCTTGAGGCAACTGTCCTTTCCAGAAGAGGAGGCTGGATAGAAAAGAGGAGGATAAGAAGATGAGCAGAGCTTCTGACAGATTCAAAGGACTAAGATGAGAAAAATGATTAAAATGGACAAAAGATGCAATAGAGAACCTATATATTTGGCTATCAAAGAAATTGAATCTGTACTTAAAAACATTAACAATGAAATCTGTATGCCTAATGGCTTTACTGGGTAGTGTCATATGATGTCATTTAAAAAGGCGTGAGGATAATATTATAGATTAAAAGAGGTTAAAGGCATATAAAAATCAACTGTAATGCACAATCCTTGACCCCTGAGTCAGAAAAAATATATAAAGATATTTTGGGGGCCAATAGAGAAATTTGAATATGGGCTAGGCATCATTAGATAATACTAGATCTTAGGTATGATGATGGTTTTGTGGTAATGTAAGAGGATTTCCTAAATCTTAGGAGATGCATACTTCAGTATTTATAATGAAATGTCATGAAGACTGCAATAGACTGCAAATGAGTCAGTGAGAAATACATACATGTGATCAAGAGGTAGCACAAGCTCACATGAATGCATTAAATGTTAATAATTATTGGATTAAGAAATAGGGAAAGAGCTTCCAGTCAAGATGGCAGAATAGATGGTCCCCAGCATCACTGTCTTCCACAAATCAACCAATTTACAACTATAAAAACAACAACAGCCAAGCTGGGGCCACTAGAGCTCAGGGGAAGAGGAGGAGAGACCTACGGAGTGCGTGAAGGTGGGAGAAGCCACGATGACAGAAAGTAAAAACCATTCTGACCATTTCGTGCCATGGCCACTTTAAGGCTGGAGCTGCTGAGCACACAGAGCAGGAGCTGGCAAAAGCCCCGTGGTGCCCTTTGAATGGAGTTGCTTTGAGGCAGCAGGAGAGAAGAGGGCCTTGGTGGCTCCCAGGACAGCAAGACCACTAATAGGGTTCCCATGTACCCACATAGGTGTGAGGAGCCACAACAACTGAAAAAAAGGAACCACTCAGAGGCCAGTGAGTCATCGCAAGGGACCAGTGCAGGGCCCATCCCATGGGAAGTGTTTGCAGCATGGGCAGTGGGGGAGATGGGCCCACTGGGGGAATGCTGGGACACAGCATGGACAGCTGATCTACCCTACAATCAGCATAGAACCACTCAGAGGAGACTGGTCAGGAATATAGAATAGCATGGGGTGCAGTTTAATGAAAAGACTCAGTCAGGCCCAGAGCAGAGTTTCTACACAACCCAGGTACACCAGGTCTCTGGAGAGCTGGAAGTACCTACAAAGTCAACCATTATAACCTAAACTGCATGAAAAGCCTTCCCTAGGGAATCAGCAGCAAAGCAGCAAGTTAGCTCAACCACACAGCTCAAGTACTGGTTCCCACAGGAAGTTCCCCCATTTTAGAAATAAGCAAAGGACAAAAAATTAGTTCCTGCCCAGGCACAATGCCAGCATCTCGGTGCCCGCTGGGGACCCGAGGTATGGAGCCAGGGATTGGACCCCCCCCCACAACCAGGCACACCGCCAGCACCAAGGAGCATGCCAAAAACATCACTTCCGTGTGGGTGGCTCACCACAGTGCCCACAGTAACCACAGCTGCCACAAAAGCTGCTAGACACCACAACCACACAGATGATCTGCCAGTCACTGGAGTGCATTGACACAAAGAGAGTCACCAGAAGAGACCAAAGAAAAGAAGAGGATGTCTCTCTCCACAAAGCCCATTCCAGAGTGACAGAAAAAGCAGCTGCTCTACGATAATATTGGGGGACCTGAACACACCTCTCGGGGTTGAACAGATCATCTAGGCAACTAATCAACAGAGTAACCATTACTCTTTCAGAAGGATAGAAGCAATCTAGGGTAATTAGAGGGGGGAGGGGGAAAGGAGGAGGGATGGGGAGAGACTGGACAAGGGGCATAAAGAATAAGTATGATTTGTAACAATATATATGCTAGT
>NW_007729808.1:59297-65543 GCF_000696425.1 Galeopterus variegatus | reverse complement strand
CACCAAAAAAAAAAAAAAAAAACAAAAGGAAAGAAAGAGAGAAAAGAAAAGAAAAGAAAAGAAATGAGGAAAAATAGTGTGATTCATGGGAAAGTAATAAAGGTTTAAAAATCACGATTATTCAGTAGGTGAAGAAAAAACATTTAATGAATACCTAACATCCATTTATGATAAAAATTTTTGAGCAAACTAAGAATAGAAGAGGACTTCCTTAATCTGATAAAAGGTATTGATAACAAACCTCAAGCAAATGTTATACTTAATGGTACAATGTTAAAAGCTTCTCCTCTGAGATAGGGAATTAGACAAGAATACCTGTCACCATTTCTGTTTCTCACTGTAGTAAAAATCCTTGCCAATCTAATCTGACAAGAAAAAGGATATAAAGACAGAAAGAAAAAAAAAAAAACCAACCTTGCTGTTGTTCACATGACTATCTGTAGAAAATAAATTTAACAAGGTGAATATAAAAATCAATTTTATTTGTACTTTCCAGCAGCAAATAAAAAATTATGTTTATTTCTATGCTAATTTTTATAAAACTTACTTTATAAAATTTTATAAAGTTTAGTTCACTTTATGTTTACAAAAGCATCAAAAAACATTGGATAGCTAAGAGTAAATTTAGCAAAAAATGAGCAAAACTTTCTTATGGAAAACTTAAATACTATTGAGAGAAATAAAAAAAGACTTAAATAAGTGGAGGGATATACTTATTGGAAGATCCACTATTACAAAGATATCAATTTTACCCAAATTGATATACAGATCCAATGCTATCCTAATCAGAATCTCAGCAAAAAACCTTGTGTTTGGGGGGGTGTGCTTGTGTGAGTAGAAATTGACAAGATGATCTGAAAATTATATGGAAATTCAAAGGCAAAGAGCAGTGGAGTCAAACTTGAAAAGTAAAGAGGGAGAGCTTTAATATCCACTGGATATTAAAGCTTATACTGGATATTAAAACTTATAATTTGTAAACTGAAGAGCTTATTATTATCAAGAATTTCTGTGAAAGACTTAAATACAGCAAGGAAAATGCATTTTTAAAAAATAATTCAAAGTAACTCATATTTATAATAAGGACAGGCAGTTAAAACCTTAACTGATGACTTTGCCACAGGTATTTTAAATGTGTTAGCTACTACAAAAGTATAATTAGTACTGTTGCCTAAAGAATCCAAGAATACACGTTTATGTATTTGATGTATTGGAGAATGAGATTATTTCAAATTTTAATGTCTGGTGGCTGTATGTTTTTCAAATTTGCATGGTCTGGAATTTCCACGGAAATCAATGTGAAGAAAAATAATAAATAAAATACTTAGTATTTAAAAAAAAAAANTCCACGGAAATCAATGTGAAGAAAAATAATAAATAAAATACTTAGTATTTAAAAAAAAAAAAAAAGAAAACCAGGTGATGTGCGAGAGAATGACTAAGTCAGCACTTCAGGTAGGGGGTGTGAGACTCTCTGAGGGTGATTTGAAGCATGAAAAAAGACAGCCACACAAAGACCTGGAGGAAAGGGGTTCCTGGCCCAGAATCAGCAAGTGCAAATACGTAATAAAAGCTTGTATTGCTTACACCTTGATTTACTTGTAAGAACTGTATCCTGTACAGTAGAGGGGTGGCAGGCTGTAGCCTGGGAGCCAAATCCTGTTTTTGTGAGAACTGCAAGCTAAGAATGGCTTTATATATTTTCCACGGAAATCAATGTGAAGAAAAATAATAAATAAAATACTTAGTATTTAAAAAAAAAAAGAAAGAAAACCAGGTGATGTGCGAGAGAATGACTAAGTCAGCACTTCAGGTAGGGGGTGTGAGCCTCTCTGAGGGTGATTTGAAGCATGAAAGAAGACAGCCACACAAAGACCTGGAGGAAAGGGGTTCCTGGCCCAGAATCAGCAAGTGCAAATACGTAATAAAAGCTTGTATTGCTTACACCTTGATTTACTTGTAAGAACCGTATCCTGTACAGTAGAGGGGTGGCAGGCTGTAGCCTGGGAGCCAAATCCTGTTTTTGTGAGAACTGCAAGCTAAGAATGGCTTTATATATAGCAGGCTGTAGCCTGGGAGCCAAATCCTGTTTTTGTGAGAACTGCAAGCTAAGAATGGCTTTATATATATTTTTAATTAGTTTACTTATTATTTTATTTTATTTTATTTTTACATTCTAAGATGTTGTTGCAGAGCAGTTGGGGTGGAGGAAGAGAGGGGAAAGGGGAGGGGGATAAAGTGGGAGGATGAGGAGCCCAGAGAGCTTCCAGCAGTGGCCTGGTGGTCATCACTGGGCTGGATGTGGACATTTGGCATGTGATGCCCTGCTCCACCTTGGGACTCTGCAGAGAGTCCTCACCACGAAAAAAGCACTCATCAGATGCACTTCCTTGATCTTGGACTTCCCAACCTCCAGAACTGTAAGAAATTTCTTTTCTTTATACATTAGCCAGTTTCAGGTATTCTAAGTGACAGAAACTAATTAAGACAGGGTCATATTTCAGTTATGGAGCCTGTGCCTTCCAAGGGAGGAAGGTGAGTAAACATCTGGGTAAAAGGATCTATAGCTCAGGGAAGAAAGTTCTGGACATGTGATACACACTCTGGAACTGCTGGTGATATAGGTGGTACTTGACGCTTATTGGGGGGATGGATAATACCCCTTATTTAAATACCATAGCTTCCCAAGTAGTCCGGCAAAGCAACACTGCCCCAGCTCCAAAGGGCATCCTGCTGCCTCCCTAAGGAAGTATTCAAGGGCAGCAGGAGGGAAATCAGGCCAGAAGGATGATAGGGTCATTGGGTCCAAGTACTCATGTCTCTTTTTGGTCCTCTTTGTTTGCCACCTTCACTGCAGTTGCGTTTCTACACAATCTGTTGGCTTCAGTGTCAATGCAGCAATGTTAATGCAACATTCTGCAGGAGCAGCTGAGTACTCAGCTCAGCCACTTACTGGTTATGCAGCGTGGACAAGTTACTTCACTCGAAGAGCCTCAGTGTCCTCTTTATTGAGAATTGAAAACCTGTGCTGTGTGTACACAGACTTCCTTCACCCTGAACTACAAAATACCTACTGAATTTTTGTAAGCTGGCACTGGAAATATTGCAAAATGTCACATTGTACCAATTTTTAAGTTTTTACAGTGTAATACATGTTATTTTTCTGACATACAAAACACAAGTAAATTTCTCATGTTTCTTGCTGTCTGCTTTGGCATGTGAGGGGGGATCTTTTCTACATTGGCAAGGAGTGAAGAATAAGCCAAAAAGCAAATTCTGTTTGGCTTTGGTTTTTAAGCCTAAATCATATACAAGTTCCAAAACTTGTTCAAATTGTGTAGGGTAAGATAAACTAAATTGCACTGTAGAAACCAGTATGAGTATATTTCTAGAAGCATGGTTATGTTGAAAACAGTATTTAAAAGCATGCAAAAAAGATTTTGTGTGGACAAGATTCAATCAAGTGTATACAAAGCAGGGGCCCAACCAAAGGTTCGCAATAGCATCTTTCCTCTGTCCTCTCCTCCTTCCTCCAGTGAAGATATTCACCTCTAAATCTACATTTCCTTATTGGTAAAATAGTTAGCCCAATACATATTCAGGGTTGAATGTGATAACTAAAGGAGAAAAACATGTATAATTACTTGGCACCTGGACTGGTGTGCTACAGAAGCTTAATTATTGTTCCAGAATGTCCCCAAAGCCCTTCTGAGAGTGACTCCCGATTTACCCACTGCAGCCTGGAGGGAGAGCTGGGCCCCAAGTTTCTGTCTATGTAAATTCAGCATGTTAATATTGTGAAATCACAGGAGGAAATTCTTCTCCCAAACCAGGAGCCTTCGAGTTCCTCCAGGCTTATATTAAAGGGATTACAATCCATTTCCTTCCTAATACGGGCTAATGCGCTATGGGAAGCCCTCAGGCCAGGGATTAAAGCATTTACGCCTTTAATTAGGAGCACCCCTTCCCTTCGAGCCTGAAACACAAACAGCAAGTCTCTACTACAAAGGCCTCCTCGCCAGCGCAGTGGGGATATTGCTCCCTCTCCAGGAGCCTGGAGCCTCCGAGGGCTTTAGCAAACACAGCCTTTCCCAAATGAGGTGTCTTAGCCAGAAGGGCCCTCATCAGAAATAGAAACCCCTCACGTGAAGAATAAACAAACAAACAAACAAAAGATTGGGTGAGTTAATTCAGGATCAGCCCCTGCCGCACAGCAGGGCAGGAGAGAGGAAGCCACTTGGTTAAAGGGCCCTGCAGAATGACCACTGTCTCCAGGAGGGGTGGGGGGGGGCACACACTGAGTCATTAGCTTTCAAGTGTACAGCTCTGAAAATTAAGACAGTTTGTGCTTCAGAGAGTCCCCACACAATGCCTTTACCAGCCCATCCTTTTCCATTCTAGAATCTTAAGAAACTAGCCCGATCACCTAGTGCAGGGTTTCTCCAAGGGCAGCTCGGTAACCCTCTGCTCAGAGTCCCCTGGGATACAGATTAAAATCCAGATGCCTGCTTCTAGCCTTCTGTGTCAGAATCTCTGTGAGATGAAGCCAGGCTTTGTTGGTGGTTCTTATGATTTGAGGGAGCTGAGGCCCACAGTCTTCCAAGAATTTGAATGGAGGCAGACAGCCAGTCAGGACCCAGACTGGGATGCGTGCAGGGTGGTGGATGAGCACAGTACATGAGAAATGATTCCAGAAGAGCACGTGAAATTGTTAAGCAGGGATAGAAAATTGGGGCCTTTTGCTTCATTTGTACAACACAAATGTATTGACTGCCTTAGGTGAGCAAGGCATGGTGCTGGATGCTCTGTGAGTGTGTGCACGCGTGTGCATACGTGTGCACACGTGCGTGTGTGTAGGAAGGAGGGTGTAGGTGGGATGATGATAAAAGATGGAAAACACAAGGTTCCTGCCATCCAGTACTTTACAAATTGGTGAAGGAGAGGAGGGAGGAAGAGCCCAAAGAGAGGCATGAGCAAGCTCAGGCAGGGGCATGCAGAGGAGGCAAGGGCCATCTGGTGAGGGACTGGAGAAATGGCAGAGAAGAGGTGTCCATGCAACCCAGTCTTAAATGAAGAGCTTCCTTCTCTTGTCCAAATCTGGCCCATCCCTGAAGGCTCAGCTACTCACTGACCCTGGTGGGAACCACTCCCTGATGCTCACGTTCACTCAGATCCCCAGACTCTGAACATTTATGACACTCCAGCAGATACCTGCCACTTAATTGATGCCATTTCTATGTCTCTATTTAGTCATGCATTTTTTCACTTCCCCAAAAAGATTTGAACTGCCCTTTTTCTCTTGATTTTCTCCGAACCTGCCAGACGAGACCTGTACATGCTAGATCCCTAATCATGCTCTTTGGTTGTTTAGGGAGGTTTTAAATATCAGGCTGGAAAGGCAAGCGAGGGCTGGATGCTGAGGACCTTCAGTGCAGCCCTAAGGAGTGTGGACTTTCACAGGGGAGGCTGAGTGCCAAGGGGAGGAGCTTTAGAGTGAGATGACTTTGCACTGGAACTCAACTCTACCACTTACAGACTGTGTCTTTGGGTAATTTATTTATATTCTCTTCTCAGTTTTCTTCGGAAGAGGTGAAATAGGGATAAAAATGCCTGCCCTGTAGGAAAATGGAGTAAAAACCCTATAAATGCCCTGCTCAGCCCAATGCCTGACATATATAATGCTCAAGAAACGAGAGTCAGTGTGGGACATATTGTGCAACAGTAACACCATGAAAGGGACTTTTTCAGAAGACCAGTGTGGGGGAACTGAGCAGCACAGACTGAAAGAGAATGTAGAAGAGAGAGCAGGCTCCTACAGTTGTCCAGGAACTTGAGAATTGACTGGACATTTGGTGATAACGGCAATGACAGGTCACATCCTCTGCACTGGGTCCTGTCATGACAGCTTTATGGGGATTTACTTCATTTTGACATCACCCTAACTGTACAATATTGGTCCTTTTTATTCTTCCCATTTTGTAGATGAGGAAAATGAGGCACAAAAAGAATAAGTGTATTAGGGTTCTTCAGAGAAGCAGAACTAATGGGCAATGTATGTATATACATATGTTGAGATTTATTATAGTAATTGACTCACACGATTATAGTGGCTAGGAAGTCCCATAAGTTTCCTTCTGCAAGCTGGAGAACCAGGAAAACTGGTGGTGTAATTTAGCCTGAGTCTAAAGACCCAAGAACCAGGAGCATCAATGTCCAAGGGCAGGAGAAGATGTATGTTTCAATTCA
>NW_007729808.1:57039-59145 GCF_000696425.1 Galeopterus variegatus | reverse complement strand
GAACTAATGGGCAATGTATGTATATACATATGTTGAGATTTATTATAGTAATTGACTCACACGATTATAGTGGCTAGGAAGTCCCATAAGTTTCCTTCTGCAAGCTGGAGAACCAGGAAAACTGGTGGTGTAATTTAGCCTGAGTCTAAAGACCCAAGAACCAGGAGCATCAATGTCCAAGGGCAGGAGAAGATGTATGTTTCAATTCAAACAGAGAGAGAGAAAATTTGCTCTTCCTTTGCCTTTTTGTTCTATTTGGGCCCTCAAAGGGTTGGAGGGGGCCTGCCCACACTGGACAGGGCAATCTTCTTTACTCAGTGTATTGATTCAAATGCTAATCTCTTCTGGAAGCATCCTCACAGACACACCCAGAAATAATGATTTACAAGCTATCTGGGCATCCCTTAGCCCAATCAAGTTGACACATAAAATTAACCATCACAATTCATGATTTGCTCAGGGTCACACACAGATAATAAGTGACAGAAGCAGGATTCCAGCCTCAGCTCCCTGGGATCAGGGCCCATGTCTCAGCCACTGGGCTATATGGCCTCTGAACACCTGGTGAGAAAGAGAATGGGGCTTTAAAGAGGGCAACCTTTATGCTGGAATTTGGAGGATGGTCTTTATTTTAAACATTGTCCTGAAGTCCCCTGAGAAAGAGAAAGTGGCTCTTTATCTAGAAGCTGACACCCACAGATAGGCTGTGGTGTTCTCCTTCTGAGCATAAATAATTTCACAGAACATCTACATCAGACAAGACCACTGAGACCATGATGGATAAAAACAAAAACAAAACTCCTCCATAATAATGTCTAATCACAGACAAAACACTAACATTGTCCAAAACAGACACAAAAATGACCAAATACCTCCCTGTTCTGGCTAATGATGACTGCTGCTTCTTTTCTTTCTTTTTTTTTTTTTTTTGGACCTGAAAGGGGATCCCAACCCTTGGCATGGTGTCGTCTGCACCCCGCTCAACCAGTGAGTGCACCGGCCATCCCTATATAGGATCTGAACCCGCGGCCTTGGCGCTACCAGCACTGCACTCTCCTGAGTGAGCCATGGGGCCAGCCCATGACTGTGGCTTCTACAGCCTCAACTTATTCCTCCTGCCTGACAGGTAAGAATTACTGAGCTACCTGATCATAGAGTTATACTTGATTCCCAACAACATCCAGTTCAGCGCAAAACCCTGCTCTCTTGTACCCTCCCCAAATCACCTAACACAAGCGCAAATCCTATAATAAATACTTTCTAACACCCCATTCTAAAAGCTCCCCCTTGTGTATGTGTTCTCCCTTTTTGCAGCTAGAAATAAACTTTGCTTGATTCCAGGTAAGTTTCCCATGGTCTTTTTTTTTTTTTTTTTACAGTTTATTTTTACTTTTTTTGTTTGTTTGTTTGGCAGCTGGCCGGTACAGCGATCCAAATCATGGTTTTCAGGCAGAGGTAATTGACATCCCTTTGGATATCCCAATGTTTCAGTATCTAAACTGTTTCCCTGACAGCCTTTCCCAGTCAAAAGCTACTAGTAAGTCTTTTGTCAGGCTATGCCATGATTGGGGCCTCAGAAAGAAGCACTAATTATCTTCATTTGCTTTATTTTTATGTTTATCTGATCCCCCAGCAGAAAGGGGAAAAATTTCTCTGTAAAAGTGAGGGTGAGGGGCCGGCCCGGTGGCGCACTACTACAGTGCGCCGCTTGGGAGTGCAGCAGCGCTCCCGCCGAGGGTTCGGATCCCACATACAGACCGGTTCCCGCTCACTGGCTGAGCGAGGTGTGGGCGCAGCACCGAGGGTTGCGATCCCGTTGCCGGTCCTGGTCCAGCACGGGTGCGACACTGAGGGTTGCGATCTGTTGCCGGACACGAAAAAAGACAAAAAGGAAAAAAAAAAAAGTGAGGGTGAGAATCATACCAACACCAAAGAATAGTTGAGAAGATTCAGCAGTACACTACATCGCTGTGTCTAGCATGGTGACCAGCAGAGAGAGCTCAGACTGCAGTTCTTAATTTGTTTTATTGTTTATTTTTATTTTATTTTTTTTTTTTTAAAAAGATGACCGGTAAGGGAATCTTAACCCTTGACTTGGTGTTGTCA
>NW_007729808.1:56572-56862 GCF_000696425.1 Galeopterus variegatus | reverse complement strand
CCGGCCCTGTTTTATTGTTTAGAAGATCTTCAACTCTCACAGCAATGCTCAGAAACGTTTTTAAAAATGTATCCAGATTATTAGCTTCTCTCTATTCAATTATAGTAAGGCTCAAATTATGTGACATAAATAATGATGTAGTCAGTGCCCTCATATCATACATTTCCCCAATAAATGAAGCTTACTATTTTAAAAATTAAATATATTTTTGAAAAACTCTGCTTAAATGAATTTTAATCTTTTTATATATTCAGCAAAAGATCAGACATTTCACAGAATAAAAATACACA
>NW_007729808.1:55846-56367 GCF_000696425.1 Galeopterus variegatus | reverse complement strand
AAAAGAACTGGAAGAAGGACATTGCCCAACTGTTACTGCAACATATGAGCAGAGCTTGTCTCCTTGTATCTCTGTCAACTTTCCTAAATTCTTTCGAATGCTTTTGGGGACATGAGCCCAGGGTCAGTGCTGGGTCGGGCCATTTAGATGTTGAAAGGGCAAGGTGATCAGTAAGTCACACCCCCATTCTCTCCCGGTCTGACCTGGCACTGGAGCTGTAATCTATGAGAGAATCTCCCTTCATGCCATCACATTGGAATGAAGTGCAGAGACGAGCATCTTCCCCAGGCATCGCGTTGACAGATCGGTCAGTCACTTGGAGGTCAGCCCCCTTGTACCTCATACACAAACCTGGCAGTAGGAGGTTGAAAAAAAGACTGACTTTTTCGGTCACACACACTTTCAAGATAAGTTGGTGGATCTTAAAGTGTGGTCCTTGGACCTCCGGGAGCGATTGCTAAGAACCAGAATCTCACGGTCCTGTTCCATATCTTCCAAATCAGAATTTGATGGGCGGGGGG
>NW_007729808.1:48910-55120 GCF_000696425.1 Galeopterus variegatus | reverse complement strand
GGGGGGGGAGGGCTTCTGTGAGACTCAGGAATCAGAATTTAGACAAGCTCCCAGGGAATTCTTTTGTACCTTGAAGTTTGGGAAAAACTGAGGAAGACCTTGGTGATATTTCACCCATGGGCAAGTCTTCCAGGGTCCCATTATGTCTAATTATATCTCTGTGTGAAGCATTTCTGCAAGCAATGAAACGACCCTGTATCTATTTCATTACCCTGGTATAGAAAAAATGAAGCTTGATTTTAACTGGGTTCCTTTGTGTATATTCCAGCAAAATCAGATATAACACCAAAAACAGTAATAATAATATTAGGAAAAGAAATAAGAAAATTTCAAGACAAATTGCATAGATACATGCCATTTACTGATTCACTTATATTTATTAAATAGCTCAGAAATATATATAAAAATTTGTCTTCAGCTCCCAGAGATTTCTTCCCTATTTGTATTCATTTGTAACATGTAGTACAGACAGGTAAAATTTTGTTTTTCCCTACCCTCCCTACCAAAATCTTGAGTGTAACTTTGCTTCTTTCCTTCCGACAAATATTTATTGAGCACTTGCTATATGCCGGGCATTGGGGATATATTAGTGACCAAAGGACATGGCCCTACCCTTTTGTGATTACACTCTCTGGGATGACATATATATGTGTGTGTGTGTGTGTATCACACACACATCCATACATATATAAAACTAATCACATAAGTATAACTACATAAAGGATTAAAAATAATGCATGAAAACCCCTGATCCATACCTAATAATGACTCCTTGCAGGAAACACAGACTTGGGCTTAAACTTGTGCTCTACCATGTGTTAGTGTGATTCCTAGGCAGGTTATTTAGCTCTGCATCTTCTTATAGAAAAAGCAGATCAAAATGCTTACCTTGTAGAGCAGTTGAATGGATTAGAAATAATACATATAAAGCAACTGGTACATAGTAAAAGTTCAGTAATGGTAGCCATCCATCCTCCCCTCTCCCCCATAAAAAAACAAAAAATTCAGTCTTATATTTTTTTAAAAATCACATACACAGTTCATTGTAATTCCTGTAAAATTTATCAGGTCAAAAACTGAGCTTCACTCTCTCAAAACCTGCTCCTCCTCATCTTTGTGAAGGAGGCCACATATCAGCCCAAACCAGAAAATCAAGAACCGCCTAATAAGTCACCAGGTCCTCAAATGTGTTTTTCTCCATGGCCAATATCTCTGCCCTTTTCCCAGCCACCATTATGTCAAGTGAGACAGACCCCTGCAATGGGCTTCTAATTAGCTTTTCTGCCTCCGCTCAATTCTCCACCTTGCAAACAGGATCCCCTTTCTAAAGACCAAGTCTTGTGTATTCATGCCCTAGCTTAGAACCTGTCCTCCCTAGTGCCCTTATAATAAAGTCAAACCTCTCCCCGTAGGCTACAGGGCTTCTAGGTCTGGCGCCTGCCCACCTCTCAGTCAGTCACCCCTCACTCCACCCCACTCCCAACATCATATTGAAAGTCATAGGCCCTCATACATGCTGAGCCATCTCTGGTCTCCAGGCCTTTGCACACTCTTCCTCCTCCTCTTCACCCAGCTAGCAAACTCCTCCCCAGCTTGTCATTTCCTCCAGGAAGCCCTTCTTGACTTCCACAAGAGCATATTGTGTCTCTCTGCAGTACTCTCGAGGCACCTGAACTTCCTCTGTTGTGTCACATCATCCAGGCAGCTGGTTGTTTATGAGCACACAGCCTCTAGGATCAGTTTGCTAGAGTTCAAATTCCATACCTGACACTTAGCTGCAAAGCCATAAAAAAATTACTTAACTGCACTGGGCCTCAATTTTCTCAACTGTCTTGGATAATAATAGTATCTACCTCACAGGTTCGTGGTGAGGGTTAAATGTGAACATGCATGTGAAGTGTCCAGCACAGTGACCTGGTGCATAATGAGAATTCAATAAAGAATGCAGTAAATTCTGATAGTCGTCTTAACTGCCTCCCCAATATCCACTCCATCCTTCCGCCACTGCATAGCAGTGGTGCAATTTGGGTAGAATAACTTCTACCACCAGCTCCACAGATGGGATCTGTTAGTCCACAGGTAAACTAAGCGAGTATCAGAATCACCAGGAGGGCTTGTTAAGCACAAATGGCTGAGCCCTGCCCCCTGGAGATGCTAATCCAGTTTCTAATCCCAAGGATTTGCATTTGTAGTAAATTCCCGGGGGGTGCTGATACTGCTGGCCCACAGACCATACTTTGAGTAGCACTGGTCTCTAAACCAATCAGGGTATCTTATTTCCTTTGCCTTATGATTGAGTTGGGGACACGCAAATGGACTGATGACGATCCAGTGATTGCAGGAGAGTGTCCCTCTCCCCCAATGGAGAGCAAGTAGCTGCAGGTGAGGCTGGTAGCCACCTTGCAACCATGAACAAAAGAGAAGTCAACCCTAGTCTGGAACAGATGCCCAAGAGAGGGAAGGCCCAAGAGAAGCACAGAGAAATGAAGTAGAGTCCTGGCTGAACGGTACTGGAAGCCTCAAATCCATGTAACATGTCCACTCTCTTCTCACAGTCAACCTGATGATGATAGCCCTAACCAGGTGGTTAGGGAGCAGTCCCAGAGCTGGCCTGGGTCCGCGTCTTGCGTGAGCCCTGTCCTGAGTCCCACTCTTCCTCCCCTGAACTGAAATATATCTGACTTGTTTCAGGCCCTGAAAACCACCATCTCAGGCCACTTGCTCGCAAATGCTCCAATTTTCACTTCTACTACTGAGTCTTGATCATCTAATTTCCATAGAAAGTTTTGCTTTCCTCCAATAAGCTTTGCAAAATGATGCTGCCCGCTTTAATTACTAACAACGAGTGCATGTGTTCTGTAATATTCTGTCGCTCACTTACCCCAGGCACCCACTGTCTCTTGGAGCTTACTATCAAATTTATTTCTTCTACCATATCCAGCTGTCTGTGCATTGTGGTGACAACCTGAGCAGTTAAAAACCGCTGGAGTGGGAAATCCCTTGTATTAGTTCCCTAGGGTTGCCAAAATAAATTACTACAAACTTGGTGGCTTAAAACAATAGAAAATTTATTCACTCACAATGCTGCAGAAGTCCAAAATCAAGATGTCAGCAAGGTCATGCTACCTCCAAAGGCTCAAGGGGAGATTTCCTTGTCTCTTTCTTGCCTCTTCCAGCTTCTGGTGTCCCCAGATATTCCTTGGCTTGTGACAGCATAACTTCAATCTCTGCCTACCTCAGTCTTCACATGACTGTCTTCTCTGTGTATCTCTGTGTATTCTTTTCTGTCTCTTACAAAGACAATCTTATTGGATTTATGGCCCACACTAATCTAGTATGATTTCATCTCAATTCGTACCTTCATTTCTTCTGCCAAGACCCTATTTCCAAATAAGGTCACAGGGTGAGATTCCATGTGGTCATGAATTTGGGGGGGAATCCTATTCAACCTCAACCCTTTAGACCAGGGGCCTTGCTAAAAACACATCCCCCACTGCCCTCCAGCAACACCATTAAATACCTAATACCTGGCAGCCCCTGCTGGAGCACCAGATGATTTTGTTGCATGTGCTTCCTGAACGCACTTAGTGATGCAGTGACATGGAAGAGTCATCTTCAAGAGGCCATCACAATGCAGGGAAATAAGGCTGAGCCCAGGGTCCTGGGGGAGTTTTAAGGAGGGGCTTGGAACTCAAAATCAGTGTGGGAGGATGGTGAGACCAATGAACACCTGCTGGAGGATCTGAGACCTGGGGTGGTGGCATGGGGTGGGGTGGCAGTGGGACACAGCGGTCTGGCTGAAGGAGTGANTGCCAAAATAAATTACTACAAACTTGGTGGCTTAAAACAATAGAAAATTTATTCACTCACAGTGCTGCAGAAGTCCAAAATCAAGATGTCAGCAAGGTCATGCTACCTCCAAAGGCTCTAGGGGAGATTTCCTTGTCTCTTTCTTGCTTCTTCCAGCTTCTGGTGTCCCCAGATGTTCCTTGGTTTGTGACAGCATAACTTCAATCTCTGCCTACCTCAGTCTTCACATGACTGTCTTCTCTGTGTATCTCTGTGTATTCTTTTCTGTCTCTTACAAAGACAATCTTATTGGATTTATGGCCCACTCTAATCTAGTATCATCTCAATCCGTACCTTCATGTCTTCTGCCAAGACCCTATTTCCAAATAAGGTCACAGTGTGAGGTTCCAGGTGGACATGAATTTGCAGGGGAACCCTATTCAACCTCAACCCTTTAGACCAGGGGCCTTGCTAAAAACACATCTCCCACTGCCCTCCAGCAACACCATTAAATACCTAATGCCTGGCCCCTGGAGCACCAGATGATTTTGTTGCATGTGCTTCCTGAACGCACTTAGTGATGCAGTGACATTGAAGAGTCATCTTCAAGAGGCCATCACAATACAGGGAAATAAGGCTGAGCCCAGGGTCCTGGGGGAGTTTTAAGGAGGGGCTTGGAACTCAAAATCAGTGTGGGAGGATGGTGAGACCAATGAATACCTGCTGGAGGATCTGAGCCCTGGGGTGGTGGCATGGGGTGGGGTGGCAGTGGGACACAGCGGTCTGGCTGAAGGAGTGAAGTGCCAGAATCAGAGACAAGGACGCTCCCTCTCACACCTCTCAGCAGGCAAGCTGCTCTTGGCTGAATCATCCCCCTTATTGGAGGCTGCTTTTGATATTCATTTGAGCTGGATTTAACTGATAAGCAAAAGTCATGGGGGTCCCATGGGGGCCTACGGCAGTACCTGTCACAGCTTACATTCCAACAGTTGATTACCCAAATGGGTGGATGTTGTGGACAGAAAGTGCACCCACCACCCAGACATTTGCTTTCCCTGCCCAGCTCACCACAAAGCTGCTGAGTTACTCTGGGCAGCTCATTTCAGAGGGCAGGAGAAAAGCAGAAGAACCAGGACCTAGTAGGAGGAGGGGCAGAGGTCTGAGAGGAGAGAAAGAGAGAGATCATCAGTAGCTGGGACCTGTTTCCCTCATGACACATGAACTTCTAGAGGGCAAGAGGGCTTTTCATTTTCTTCATTTCTTTCATTTCTCCCTAGGCTCTGGCCATAAAAGGTCTTTTAAAAAGTTAACATAAAAATCTAAATATTAGGACCCATGGTAAATTTTTCTCTTAATTCTCAGAATCGGTAATCACAGTTTCCCCAGAAAAAGTGAACTTTTACATTTCATGGATACTCCAAATCATGGGACCATGTTTAACTTTTATTTTCTTCATATCCTCCATCACAACCCGAAGTCACCTTGCTGTGTCTTTATTTGCTGGTTGTGCAGCTGCCGGCACTGGGCTGCTGAGCGCTGAGGAGCAGACAAGCAGGAGCGCAGCCAGCCCCGCATCTCCCCCGCCGGACGTGGGCCGTCTTTAGCCCGGCTGCCTCTGTTCCTATCCTTATTTACCCGCCCTATTATTTTTTATCTTGTTACATCATCTGCATTTTTGCAAGCCACCCCGAATCCCTTTTTGGAATAAGGCCAGGTGTAAACAAATACTTTATTAATCATCGGCATCCTCTTTTCAAGACAAATTCGTTAATTGACTCTTCCATTCAACTTGTCCCACTATTAGTGTCTGTTACACACTGGTCACCATGCTAGAGGTCAGGGTGACAGACACTAAACAAGTGAACAAGGAAAGAAAATTTTTACCAGATGCAATGAGTGCAAAGGAGAAAATCAGAGGGAAAACAGGGTAGGCAGCAGCATTTATATAGGATACTGCAGGGAAGGCCTCTCTGAGGAGGAGACATTTAAGTAGGGACCAAGAGGACAAGAAGAAGTGGGAGGAGGCCACCCCAGGTGAGCAGCACAAAGAAACAAGCTGGGTGGGTTTTAGCAGTGACAGAGGCCAATGTGTGTGAAGGGGAGGGAGAGCATAGTAAGAGAAGACAGAAAGGCAGCAGCCGGCCAGGCAGGGAGGCTGTGCAGGTGAGGAGCTTTAGGGCTTTGCTGCAGAAGGTCCTTTGTGCCTTGCTATTTCCTTTCCTTCATTCTACTACTTGTAAAGTCTTAAATGTCAAGTTTATTCTGAATGTATTTCTAAAACAGTAACTTCTGAGCATAATAGATTAGTGGGCACACAGGGCATCTGTTTCCGCAGAAGCATATGTTCTTTTGGTTCTCAAGGCCAGAGATGTGAACAGTTGGAATGGAATGTCGTTTCTACCCAGCAAGAGCCCCTTCCCC
>NW_007729808.1:44748-47570 GCF_000696425.1 Galeopterus variegatus | reverse complement strand
TTCCTTATTTGTACAAGAGATACCTCAGACGTACTTTATAAGAGCTATTCAGATAAAAATTCAGCACAGGGCAGTAAGCACTTTCTAACTCATGCTATTTAATATCTATCATTCAACAGTAGGTGCCAGACACTGCAAAATGCTGTGCAACGATTACCTCCTTTTGTTCTTATCACAGCACCAAAGAGGGAGCGACCATTATCAACCTCTCCTACAGATGAGGACATTGGGGCTCAGAGTTAAATAACCCGCCGTAAGTTACACAGCTAGTGAACTGCTGAGCTGAGTGCCTAACCTGGGCCATCTTAGCCACTCTGCTTTGTGGCTTCCAACATCATCACTGAATTTAGCTCAGTTACTTGGTTCTGTCAGCTGGTGTCAATAACTACCTCTGCGCTTGTCCAGGGCACTGGTCTGCCCTGGTTGGTCAGAATGCAAGGTGAGCTGCAGCTGAGAAAGCCAATTGTCAGGCACATTTCCAAGCTTGCTGGTGGTGGTGCCCATACTTAATGAGTCTTATTTGTTCTACCTAAAACAACTGATAATGCCCTTGAAACTCTCAGGAGACATTAAAGAGGAAAATGCCCTGCTCTTTTTCCTGGGTACTTCCTGCAGTAAGTTCTTCCCATTTTCTGCTTTACAGCAACCACAGCAGACCTCTGTGAGCATTTACTCTGAGCCAGAAACCGTCCTAAGAATCCACATGCACTGCCCCATTTCATCCTCACAGTATTCATGTGTGCGAACCAGCTTGTATTATCTGAACAAGGTCAAGCAGGACTTAAATTCAGGCCCTCCGGGTTCAACGCCATGCACTTGACCACTGTGCTGCACCAGTGGAAAAGTGTGATTGTTCTGCATATGTCATCTTGTGTGTCATCAGCAACAATATAAAACATTATTATGTTATTTCTCTTTTTATTTGCAGTATTATATTCAACTGGTAGGCTGAAATTTGATCTGACGGCACAACTCTTATAATCCCCAAATTCACTGGACTTGCATTTAAAATGCATTTTTTTTGGCAGCTGGCTGGTTAGCTCAGTTGGTTAGAGTGTGGTGTTGGTAACACTGAGGTCCATGGTTCAGATCCCCTTACTGGCCAGCTGCCAAAAAAAAAGAATAAAATTATAGTGCTCATTGATTAATATAATACAAACGCTATTAACAGTCAACTTTAACATTTTCCATTAACAGGTAACAAAAAGCCCATTTGAAATATTTTTAAAAGTCAATATTTAAAGGAAAAGTTACTGCCCACTCCCACATTTTTTTCTGAAAGATGACCGGTAAGAGGATCTTAACCCTTGACTTGGTGTTGTCAGCACCATGCTCTCCAAAGTGAGCTAAACAACCATCCCCATATAGGGATCCGAACCTGTGGCCTTGGTGTTATCAGCACCACACTCTCCCAAGTGAGCCGCGGGCCAGCCCCACATTTTTTTTTTTTTTTAATAATATGATGAAAGCCAGGGACTCTTTCTCCAGAAATGTGGATATCTACATGCAAAAATAATCATACCTGTACCTTCAAGGAATTCCCAGAGCCTCTGAGGCCCATCCATTGACCCCAATGATAAGAAGTTCTATGGATTAACAAATAGTGAGATCATTTGTAAAGCAAACCTCCTTCCTCTGATTTGCATTTTATAACTTGCATTTTATAATTTGTATTTTCTCCTTCTCTCTCTCTCCCTGTATACATGCATACATCATGGTATATTCTCTCACGAATTCTCACCCATCACCTTTATTTATCATCAGAGTAGTCTCCCCTTTTTTATATTCTATTTCATAAACATCACCATGAAATCTTAGCTACATCATTTGGCTAACCTGATACTGCAGCTAATGTGCAGACCTTTAATTTTCAAGCCTGTACTTGCCCTTGAACTGATTTGTAGATTTCCTACAATATGCTCAGCATCGCTATAGTTTCGTTTGAGGGAGCAGTCGGGATAGGTTAGACCCCTGCTACAAAAAATAGTCCACTTGTTCACCTAAGAAAAATAGAAATTGTTGACAATATAGTCATCTCTCTGGTTACTATTCGCAGGGGACTTTGGATTTAAAATTTCTTCATACACACTTCACTTACAGCATAATATTTAATTGGCAAGTCAAAATTTGACCAGAAGGCACAACTCTTATCATCACAAAATTCACTGGACTTCCATTTTAAGTTCGGTACTCACTGATGAGCTATAACATGGTAGATCCCAGAGAATATGCCATTGTTAAATACCCAAGGTCACTTGAAAAGATGTTCAGATCCCCACACCAGCCAGCTGCCAAAAACAAAATAAATGTAAAATTTAAAAATAATACAAAAAAAGGGGCTGGCCTGTGGCTCACTTGGTAGAGTGCGGTGCTGATAGCACCAAGGCCACGGGTTCGAATCCTATATAGGGATGGCCGGTTGGCTCACTGGCTGAGCGTGGTGCTGACAACACCAAGCCAAGGTTTGAGATCCCCTTACTGGTCATCTTTAAAAAAAATAAATAAATAAAAATTTAAAAATAAAAATAAAAATAATACAAAAAAGTACTACAAAACTAACAATCACCCCAAATCCCATCACTTAGGGAAATCACTGTTTATATTTGGGCTGGCCAGTTAGTTCAGTTGGTTAGAGCACAGTGTCATAACACTGAGTTTTGACCAGGCACACCATGCCAGCACCTCGGGGCCTACCAGGGGACCTGAGGCATGGAGAAGGGGACCGGACACCCCACACACACAACCAGGCACACCACCAGCGCCAAGGAGCTTGCCAAAAACATCATCTCCATGTGGGTGGCCCACCACAGCCACCACAATAA
>NW_007729808.1:33950-44549 GCF_000696425.1 Galeopterus variegatus | reverse complement strand
GGCTGAGCGTGGTGCTGACAACACCAAGCCAAGGTTTGAGATCCCCTTACTGGTCATCTTTTAAAAAAATAAATAAATAAAAATTTAAAAATAAAAATAAAAATAATACAAAAAAGTACGACAAAACTAACAATCACCCCGAATCCCATCACTTAGGGAAATCACTGTTTATATTTGGGCTGGCCAGTTAGTTCAGTTGGTTAGAGCACAGTGTCATAACACTGAGTTTTGACCAGGCACACCATGCCAGCGCCTCGGGGCCTACCAGGGGACCTGAGGCATGGAGAAGGGGACCGGACACCCCCCACACACAACCAGGCACACCACCAGCACCAAGGAGCTTGCCAAAAACATCATCTCCATGTGGGTGGCCCACCACAGCCACCACAATAACCATTGCTGCTGAAAAAGAGGTTGGACACCACAACCACCACGCAGATGGTCCGCCAGCCATTGGACTGCATAGACACAAGGAGAGTCACCAGCAGAGCTAAGGAAAGGAGGAGGATGTCTCTCTCCGCAAAGCCCATTTCAGAGTGACAGAGGAACTGTCTGTTCTGTGATAATGTTGGGGGACCTGATCATACCTCCCAGCATTGGACAGATCATCTAGGCAACAAATCAACAAAGTAACCATTATTCTTTCACAAGGAGAGAAGAAATCTAGGGTAATTAGAGGAGGGATGGGGAGGGAGAGAGGGATGGAGAGAGGTTGGACAAGGGGCATAAAGAATAATTACGATTTGTAGCAATATATATGCTAGTAATATTGATTTGATAAACATATCTCAATGTTGAACCCCCAAAATACGTATAATCAATTTCGAGTCAATAAAAATTTTAAAAATAAACAAATAAATATATAAATAAATAAAACCCTTGAGTTTTGGATACCCTTACTGGCCAGTCACACACACAAAAAAAAAAAAAGAAAAGAAAAAGTGATTATGTGCTGCCTACTCCATGTGTATTATCAATAACCCTCACAACAAGCCTGCAATGTATCAGAGCACCAGTTTTACAGATGAGGAACTGAGGACCCAAAAATTTAATAACCTTGCCCAAAGTCGCACAGCTAGAAAGTGGCCCATGATTTGTTTGGCTTAAAAGTCCACACTTTTCCACTACCATTGTTTCTGGCTTTGGCTTAAACTTGAATTCAGACCGGTGTTTATAGTTTCCCCACTACAAATGGAAATGTTTGCTTTATCCTTGAACAGGGCTGCATTTGTCAAAACTCCTCATGTCCTTAAAACTTAAAGCTGATGAAAGGGATACACAAGCAGAACTAGCAGAGAATTTTTTAGGTTAATATCTTTAACATTGTCACATAATCTGATTTAGAGTAAGTAAGGTAATATTTGTAGAACTTTTTAAATTTTTTTTTTTTTAATGGTGACCGGTAAGGGGATCTTAACCCTTGACTTGGTGTTGTCAGCACCACGCTCAGCCAGTGAGCAAACCGGTCATCCCTATATGGGATCCGAACCCATGGGCTTGGTGTTATCAGCACCACACTCTCCCGAGTGAGCCACAGACCGGCCCCAAAAACTTTTTAAATCTTTTAAACCTAAACATGTCAGAGTCTAAATTGAAAGTGCTGGGCCTACATTTCATATGCCTAAGAAAATTTTGTCCATAAGAATCATTCCAAAATGGATAATTAATTCCAAGATTTTCTGCCATGAGCCCACTTTTGATCTGTTAGGTAACATAAACCTGTCTCAGAAAATAAAAACCACGGTACTAAACAGCCACCTGCCTGTACTGACAGACAAGCAAAGTAAGACCTGGCCTTTCACATAAAGAGATAATTAAACAACTGGACTGTTTCAGTTTGTGTCAAAAGCCACCCTCTTCCTTTGATCTGTACTTCAGCTAGGGTGCATCACAGACCGTAGGGGTCATGGGAGAAGAGTGCAGGGCGAGGGAGAAATTTCAGTCCACCTTGAAGTGTGAAGTGTTTGCTTTTCCCCAGACATCTCATGTCACTTCCTCTCCAGTGAAAACCTACCCTCCATATTCCCTAATGAAACTACCCTGACATTCTTCGGCTGCCTTTCCCAAAACTTTAAGAAGCTCAAAACATAACATTGCTTCCAAGGCTTCCTGTAATAAATATCACAAAATCTGGAGGTTCTGAGACATGCTATGGGTTTTTTGAAAGCCCCAAGTAACCTGGTTTTTGTTTTGTTTTGCTTTGCTTTGTTCAAAGTAGTGAAGTTTCAATCTTTGGGTACCAGAATCTAAATGCAACATCTGTATACTACTGAAAATAACAATCATGATAATACTAAAGTCACAGTATTTTGTTTAAACCCTCAGTTACAACTTCCCTCTTTTTTCTTTACTCTGTGAATATCACCACAAATTGAAGATTCTGCAGATCATACGTATGCAAAAAGGCCTGTTATCTGACGTGAGAGGCTGAGGGGAAAGGTTGAGGGAGATGATTTCTACTACTTTTTCTAGGCTTAAAGCTTCCTTCTTATCTTTTGTTTCCCTCCCAGGACTTCATACCATTGGCAATGCAGTAAAATTTGAAATTCTCTCTTTATGCATCTTTGTGCCACTGCAAGGCCCTGAGGCCCCATTAGTTTCAAAGCAGAATGGAGATAAGCCACTAGGGAACATGAGCCACTATCCAAGAATCTGTACTCCACCCTTGTTGATTTGGTTAAGTCAAAAGTACTCTTATTCTAATTTTATCCTAAATCAGAAATGAGTAGAGATGTCACTAATATCCTCCTAGGATGCAGCAGCCTGTAGACAAAATCATCAGTTCTCTAAAACTCAAGCCTTACTATTTCTCACTTTGTACAACTGCAAAATAAATAAAATATTTGCCATTACGATTTGAAGGTGACATTGACTAAAGCAATTAGCTACTCATTGTAGATCTAGATAACCAAACGATGGAGATACTGCTTTTTAATTTGTAGATGTGTTTTTGGGAGTGCCTGATAGTGTGATTGGTATTTTCTAATGCCCTGCCAATAGGACCATGCTTTTACTCAGAGTTGAGGCATTTCCTTTTCCAAAGGCAGAGAGGACATGCTGGAATCCTGGCCTCAACAACTTACTGAGTTATGTGGGCTTGCAGGGGCTCCTCCACTTCTCTGAACTTCAGCTGTCATCAATAAATGCAGTGATACCATCCACGTCCAGGGTGGCTATGGCAAGAGGTAAAGGAGCAGACAATGGATCTGGCTACGTGGTCTCCACACTGTTCTGTAGTCAGGAGAAGCAGCAGGTTCCTCTGAAGGAAATTTGCTCCTCTTAAGGCCTCCCTCCGCCACCCACTTTAGCCAGAAGCTGGAGGAAGTTGACCTAAAGGGTCAGTTTGGTCATGCCAAAGACACTTACAGTGTGTAATCCTGTCCTGTCTTTGAGCATTGACCACACATTGTTTTTGTGGAAATTGAGAAAAATATTTTATTTTTTCTCTTGTCCTCCAGACTCAGTCACTATCCCTGTCCTCACTAAAATTCTCTGTCAACTGGTAGCTCTGACTAATGAACACCCTGAATTCTAGTGCTAACGAGCTCGACTCAGCACATCTAACCACAAAGCGCTAGTGAAATGAATCAAATGACCTAAATAAATAGAGATAAACACTGTGTACATGAATTAGCGTAATAACTTCGTATAGCATACATTATACGAAGTTATACGAATATCAAAGTGTTTCTATGGGTTTATCCAGACGTTGGATGACATAGGGTCAAAATAGATTTCCCTCATTGTCAGAGTGAATTCTCAGAGATTCCAACTGCTGCTCCCTGACACTTTTGACAGAAGCTTATTTTCTTCTTATTTAAGAAAGATTTCAAAACTACGTGCAATGAAAAAAAGGCTGAAAAGAAATTACTAAAATGTTACCAACAATCATATTAGATTGGTGGAACTATGTGTGTTAGTTCTATAATATACACATATTAGTTTATAATACTTTATTTTATAAACTTTATGTTGAAAGAAACAATTCACTGATGATCTAAATCGATGATCTAAATACATAAAATATTCAAGCCTCTATTCTGTCTAGTACTCTCTTTCACAGTCTTTCTCATTTTATATTTCTGTAAGTAGTATCCTAATATCAGGTGTAGATTCAACTAACCACAAGTAAAAATAAACCCATTTTTATTGAATATTGAGTGTCTATACTATTTGTGAGATGACGAATGATTATGAGTTATAGGAGGACAAAAGAAGGACTTGGACAGAGTTTTGAATGACAGCCAGGGAGATGCTACATCAGAGGTACATACCAGAAACTCTGATATCCCTATTTCTCTTCCTGTCTTTGTTCCTGGATTTGAAACTGCCTGGATGATATCTGGTAGCATGTGAACATCTGCTCAAAGTGATACCTTGAAACAATCTCTGCATTAGTGTCATTTACACAGAAAACTGAGCAGTCACAGAGCTGCAGAAACATGACAGGTAAAGGAACGAATAAGGTTGAGGGAGTTAAGAAAAGCATTGCCAATGTGACTGCTGCTTATTGCACCTGACATTTTACCTGTGTCTCCTCTTCCATCACTGCAAGTTGTCAATTTGTTTGTGGTTAAACAGAGCCCCTTCTCTTGGTGATTTATCTTTTCACACTGCTTGATTTGTACATGGATCACTGCCCACCCTTGGTGAAATGGCCTAGAAGCCTCAACAGGCTTTTAAAAAATAGATAAAATGCTTTAATTGCTGTACAATGCCAGATATTGTCTCTGTATCTCTGCATGGCTCCTGTAGACCTTGGATAAGTTGACAGGGTCCCACTGCTGACCAGAAAGACCTGACTTCCTATGACTTTTAAACCTTCCCAACCTCCCACCTTTCCAGCCTCATCTGCCACTTCCATCCATCCCCACAAATGTCCACACTTCCTTCTTTAGAGGCCACCTGGCTTAAATCCCACCTCCCACAGAAGCCTTCTCTAATTGCCCCAGATTTTCACTGCATTGTCTGTCCATGTGCCTAACCTGTGCCCCAAATAGGCTGAGCCTATATTAGAAACCTCCTGATATGGGGGATGCTAAGTGAGTCCTTGCTGCTAAACGTTGAATAAACCTTCATTGAAATTATTCACATATATATTTAATAGCACAAGGGGGGTCCTTTTTTTTTTTTTTTTTTATCTGTAGTGCTTTTGCATTCAGCAATACTCTTTCCTCACATTTGTGGCTCCTTCTCAGTGCCTGCTTTGGTAGGTGGGATATCCCCCATCTCAGCAGCCAGGGAACCAATACTTGAAAATTGTTTTTACCTTTATGGGCTCAGGATGTAGTTTCTCCTCCTCATTGGACATCTGGCAGAAAATCGATTCACCAAATGACCAATTTGCTGAATCAACTCTAGCGCTATAGTAAGTCTGGAGAGATAGACTTGTGAAAAGGGAATATTTAGGCTGGGTCTCACAGCAAGGGCAGGATTTTGAGCCATTACATGGGAGAGGCAGGAAGGGACATTCCAGGAGAGAGAAACAGTATGAGCCAATAAAGGGGGAATTATTTTTGCTTGAATTTACAACCTTTCCCCACCCCCACCTTCCAGAAAAAAAAAAAAAAAAGGAAAAATAGTTTCAAATGATACTTTTCTTTAGTTACATATGCTCATATTGTTGCAATTGCATAAATCTTCAAAACCTTTTGTCTTCATTTGATTCAGACTTCGTGTGAATAGCTGCCTTTTCTCCCATTTCTTGTAATGTCTTAGGTTCTGCTGCAGGATGGAGATCTAGCCCTGAAGAATAAATTTACCTCCCTAAGGGCCCATCTTATGGCAATGGAAATCAGCTTGAGTTTGATGATAATTGGCTCATGTTGTCATATGGCTGAAAGTGGGAAGGCAAACCCCATTATATTTGCTCTGTATTTCTAAAAAAATAAAAAGATGGCAATGCATCCTGCTGTTTTCCACACATTGGAAAACACTCAGTATTCCTCCAGCAGTGACCTGAGAACCTCCTTCATTGGTGGTATGACCATGGTGATGGTGGAGGGGCAGTGTATGTCATAAAATACAGATTCCAGCACCAGACCCAGGCCTGCCATATCAAACTTTTTGGAGGTAAGGCCCAAACTTTTTGGAGGTAAGGCAGCTAAATTTTAAAACCTGGTGATTTTTATATTCATTCAAGTTTAAGAACAAATGCAAATAGATAAGAACACCAAAAATGAAATGCAGCCTTTGGAAACATTTTATTTTTATAGTGCTCAAGACCAGCCTTCTACTCAGTATATCTATCTATCTTGGTATTCCTTCTTTCCAGGCGGAAGAGCTACTTTAAATGTGTGACATGTAAATACTGGATAAATATCTAAACAACACAGTTAATAGTCAGAGATTGTCAGATTTGGTAAAATGCAACTATGTGTTGCCTATAAGAAACCTGCTCTAAATATAAAGATACAATAAATTCAAAGTAAAAGTACAGTATGGAAAAATATATACCATACTAACACTAAAAAAAAAAAAAAAAAAAAAACTGGAATGGGTACATTAATATTAAATTAGAATTCAGAGCAAAAACTGTCACAGGGATAAAGAGGGTCATTTCATAACAATGAAAGGGCCAATTCATCAAGAAGACTTAACAACACTAAACGTTTATGCACCTAGCATCAGACCTTCAAAACACATAAAGCAAGGGCCGACCCGTGGCTCACTCGGGAGAGTGCGGTGCTGATAACACCAAGGCCACAGGTTCGGATCCCTATATAGGGATCCGAACCTGTGGCCTTGGTGTTATCAGCACCGCACTCTCCCGAGTGAGCCACGGGTCGGCCCTTGCTTTATGTGTTTTTTTATTTTTTTTTTAAAGATGACCGGTAAGGGGATCTTAACCCTTGACTTGGCGTTGTCAGCACAATGCTCTCCCAAGCGGGCTAACAGGTCATCCCTATATAGGGATCCGAACCTGTGGCCTTGGTGTTATCAGCACCGCACTCTCCCGAGTGAGCCACGGGTCGGCCCTTGCTTTATGTGTTTTTTTATTTTTTTTTTAAAGATGACCGGTAAGGGGATCTTAACCCTTGACTTGGCGTTGTCAGCACAATGCTCTCCCAAGCGGGCTAACAGGTCATCCCTATATAGGGATGACCTGTTAGCCCGCTTGGGAGAGCATTGTGCTGACAACGCCAAGTCAAGGGTTAAGATCCCCTTACCGGTCATCTTTAAAAAAAAAATAAAAAAACACATAAAGCAAAAGATGAGAGAACTAGAAATAAGAAATAAGGGCTGGCTGGTTAGCTCAGTTACTTCGAGTGCAGCCTTACAGTACAAGGTCATGGTTTCAGATACCCATACTGGCCAGCCACCAAAAAAAAAAAAAAAAGAAGAATAGACAAACCAACAGATAAAATTGGAGATTCCAACACTCCTCTATCAATATTCAATAGAGCAAGTAAAGTCAGTAAGGACATAGAAGACTTGATCTATGCAATTGACCAACTTACCCAAATTGGCATTTCCAAAATATTCCATCTAACAGCAGCATAATACACATTCTTTTCAAATTCACATAGAACATTTACCAAGACAAACCTTGTTCTGCCATAAAACGAATCTCAATGCATTTTTAAAAACTCAAATTATACAAAGAATCTTCTCTGATTACAATGGAATTAAATTAGAAATCAAATCAAACATCTGTGGAAAATCCTTAAATATTTGAAAACTAAATAACATACTTTTAAATAATTCAAGGGGAAATCAAAGGAATGTTGGAAAGTATTTTAAATTGAAAGTTAAAATGGAGTATCAAAATTTGTGTGA
Source organism: Galeopterus variegatus (assembly GCF_000696425.1). Classification (NCBI taxonomy): domain Eukaryota; kingdom Metazoa; phylum Chordata; class Mammalia; order Dermoptera; family Cynocephalidae; genus Galeopterus; species Galeopterus variegatus. Next base: position 36,770 of record NW_007729808.1, on the reverse strand, counting down.
TGCAGATAAAGCTTAGAGAGAAATTTGTAACGTTAAATATATTAGAAAAGAAGCCTGGCCAGTTAATTCATTTGGTTAGAGCACAGTGTTATAACACCAAGGGCAAGGGTTCAGATCCCTGTACTGGTCAGCCACAAAAAAAAAAAAAAAAAAAAAAAAGGAGAAAAGAAAAAAGGTCTCAAGTTAGGGTTGCCAGATTTAGCAAATAAAAATACAGGATACCCAGCTGAATTTGAATTTCAGATAAACAGTAAATGTTTTAGTATAAATATGTCCCATGCAATATTTGGGACATACTTATACTAAAAATTATTTGTTATTTGAAATTGAAATTTAACTGAGCATCCTGTATTCTGTTGAGCAACTTATCTAAATCAATAATCTCAGCTCCTACTTGAAGAAGATCAACTTGAAAGTAACCACAAGAAAAGAAAAAAATAAAGATAAAGGTAAAAGTCAATGAAATATAAAACAGAAAAACAAGAGAGACAAATCAATGAAACCAAAAACTGGTTCTTGGAGCAGATTGATAAAATTGAGAAATCTCTAGCCAAATTGATAAGGAAAAATATAGAAAAGATAAAAATTACAAATATCAGGAATTAGAAAGAGAACATCACTACAGATCCTAGAAATATTACAAGGATAACAGGAGAACATTATGAACAACTTTAAGCCAGTAAATTTGACAATTTAAAATAGACAAATTCTGGGAAGCCGAACCCAGCCACAACTAGGTAAGCTGCTGCCGCCACCCCGGGGCCCTGCCAAGGTCCCAAGGCATGGAGCCCGGGGAAGCTGAACCCAGCTGCAGCCAGGTACAGAGCACACCAAAAACAACATTTCCACATGGGTAGCTCACCATAGCCACCGCTATTGTCACGGCTGCCGCAAAGGCAGCTAGTTTCTATAGCAGCAGTCACAGCCACAGTGCAGATGGCATATCAGACTCTCAACTTCATTGACACAAGAAAAGGCACCAGCGGAGACCAAAAAAAAGAGAAGAGGTCCTCTCTTTCCACAAAGCGCACTCCAGAGTAATAGAAGAAGCATCTGGCTTACAGTAATAGCAGAGGACTGGATCACACGTGTCTCAGTACTGGACAGATCATTTAGACAACAAACCAACAGAGGAACAGTTAATATATCAGATCGAGAGAACAAATCTATGGTTATTGGGGGGGGGGATTGGATAAGGGGCATAAAGAATAAGTATGATTTGTAACAATGAATGTGCTAATAAAAAATAAATTCAAAATAAAAATAAAATAAAATAAACAAATTCCTCAAAAGGTACAAACTACTAAAATCCATTCAAGAAGAAATAATCTGAATATCTTTACATTTATTAAATAAACTAAACTTGTAATTAAAAACTTTTCCACACACACAAAAAAATCCAGGTCCAGATGGCTTCACTGGTGAATTCTACCAAGTATTCAAGGAAGAAGTAGTACTAACTCTATACAGAATCTTCCAGAAAATTGAAGAGAGGGGAATACATCCCAACTTACTCTGTGAGGTAACATTACTCTTACAGCAAAACTGGGTTAAAGAAAAAGAAAACTTATTTCCTTATTCACATAGACACTAAAATTCTTACCAAAATTTTAGAAAATCAAATCTAAAAATATGTAACAAATTCTTCAGGACTAGATGAATTTTATCCCGAGAGTGCAAAGAATAACATTTGAAAATCAGTTACTGTAATTCACCATATCAATAGACTAAAGAAGAAAAACCGTATGATCATTTCAATAGATGCAGGAAAAGCATTTGACAAAATTAAATATGCCTTCATGTTAAGAAAAAACTCTCAACAAACTAAAAATATGAGGGAACTTCTTCAACCAATAAAAGGAATTTACAGAAAACCTATAGCTAATACCCTCCTCAATGGTGTAAGACTGTATGCCTTCCCGAGACCAGAAACAAGACAAGAGTGTTCTCTCTTACCTCTTCTATTCAATATCATACTAGAGGTCTTATCTCATGTAATAAGGCAAAAAGAAAAAAAAAGAAATACATTGCATACATATTGCAAAAGAAGAAATAAAACTCTTGCTCTTTGCAGACAACATGACTTCCTATGTAGAAAATCCCAAAGAACTCCTAAAACTAGTAAGTTTGGCAAGGTTACAGGACATAAGGTTAACCTATAAAAGTCAATCATATTTTTATTTTAAACAATTCAAAATTAAAATTTTTTAAAGTACTATTTACTCCTTGCCTGGGCCAGCTGCAAAAAAAGTACCATTTATAATAGCATCCAAAAAACCAAATACTTGGGTAAAGATTTAACAATGTGTGTAATGTCTATATACTGAAAACCACAAAGCGCTAGTGAAATGAATCAAATGACCTAAATAAATAGAGATAAACACTGTGTACATGAATTAGAAGACTCAGTATTGTTAAGATGCCAGTTCTCTCTATACTAATCCATAGCTTTATACTGAAAACCACAAAGCGCTAGTGAAATGAATCAAATGACCTAAATAAATAGAGATAAACACTGTGTACGTGAATTAGAAGACTCAGTATTGTTAAGATGCCAGTTCTCTCTATACTAATCCATAGCTTTATAGCAATTTCAAAATTCCAGCAAGAGTTTTTGTAAAACTCAGTAAGCTTATTCAAAAATCTATATGGGAAGGCAAAGGAACTAAAATAACTAAAACAATTTTTTAAAATAATAAAGTTGAAGGACTCACATTACTTGATTTCAAGTCTATAAAGCTACAGTATTCAAGACAGGTCAATGAAATGAAATAGCAAATACAGAAGTAGATGCACATATATATAGTTCATTGATTTTTT
>NW_007729808.1:18200-33228 GCF_000696425.1 Galeopterus variegatus | reverse complement strand
TTTTTTACAAAAGTGAAAGACAATTGATGGAGAAAAAAAATCTTTTCAACAAATGCTGCAGGAACAATTGGATACCTTAGTGCAAAAAGAAAAAAAGAATCTCAATCTATACCTTGCACACCATGCAAAAATTAACTCAGAATGGATCAGAAAATCTAACAGTATAAAATTGCCAGAAAAAAATACAGGCAAAAATCTTTGTGACTTTGGGATAGCAAAGATTTCTTAGATATGACACCAAAAGCACAGTCCTTGAAGGAATTGTTTTATATCTTGACTGTGACAGTGATTACACATCTGGATGTCTTTGTTAAAACTACGAAAATGGACACTAAAATGGTTAATTAAATGTATGTAACTTAATACAATTTATTTAAATTTTTAAAAAGTATGACATGTAAATACCAGCGCTGAGTAAATGCAAAGTTCATTAGGATCTGATTATCCTGTAGGTGATGAATGGAGTGGCATTGGCTGGGTTTGGAGGTGGAGACAAGTAGGGAGCAGTTAAAGAAAGGTGAAAACAAGAAATCAGTAAGAGTTTAAACTAGTCCAAGTGGAAGTTAGGGAAGAGACTAATAAGACAAACACCTGGTTGTGTGAAGCCGGGAAGAGAGAGGCACAGACTTGAGATCTTAAACTGCGGGGCTGCCACACATCGACCTTAATGACCCATAGCACAGTACTGAGGAAGGGATAGTCTGGCTGGTCATGATGGTGGCAGAGGACCGAGGGCAGACCTTGGAAGAGAAGCCCAATGTATGGACCTCTGTGTCTTGAGCCCTCTATGTTATCATTATGTCAAGATGCAATGGAAGAACACAGAACCAGGAATTGGAATACCTGGGTTCCAGGCACTGCCCAGCCAGGGACGAGCTGCGTGACCTGTGAAACCAGATTAGCCTCAGATGCCACATCTGACAGGAGGGTTTGGAATGATGGAGTCTTGGACTGGTCTTGGGCTTAGTTGGTCAGAGCACAGTGTTATAACACCAAGGTCAAGGATTCGGACCTCCTTACCAGTCAGCCACCAAAAACAAACAAACAAAAAAAACAGTGATGGTGTCTTAAGTCACTCCTACCTCTAACCATCTCTTGGTTGCATAATTTAGATCCTAAAATGAGTCTACTGGAATATACATTTTCACAGTCCTTTACAGTTTATAAAGCACTCTTAGCACCAACGTGATTCACCTCTCAAGGCAGTGCAGAGTGTGCATCCCCCTTTACACAGGCAGAAACTGCACTTCAGAGAGATTAACTAGTCTTGTGTAAAGTCACTCGGAGTCCGGTGCCCTTTTGGTCACTCTACAGCAAGGTTGCAGGGCAGCTCCTGCATTTTCTAAAACCAGGATCAACAGGGATGACCCACTGGGGAGAAGGCTTTGGGCCCAGGGTCAGGCAGAAAAGCTCATTCCTGGAAAGAGCTACAGGGAGAATGTTCCAGGTGTATAAACACTTCTTCCTCTGCACCTCAGCTCTTGCTTAGGGAGGCCCCGCTTCCAGTTCATGGGTTTTTAAATACTTGTGGCTGTAGGAGTGGTGGGCTGATCACAGCCCTCAGAGATGTCTTCGTCCGAATCCCAGAAGCTGTGAATATGTCACCTCATATGGTAAAGGGGATTTTGCAGATGGGATAAAGTTAAGGATCTTGAGATGGGAGATTATCCTGGATTATCTGAGTGGGTGCGATGTAATCACAAGGGTCATTATAAGAGAGGGGCATGAGGGTCAGAGTCAGAAAAGCTGTGAGGACTGAGCAGAGGTTGAAGGTGGAGGAAGGAAACACAAACCTGGGAATTCGAGTAGTTCCTAGAAGCTAGAAAAGGCAAGGAAATTGATTCTCCCCCTGAAACCTCCCAAAGGAATGCAGTCCTACGGACACCTTGATTTTAGACTTTCGCCCTGCAGCACTGTAAGAGAATAAGTTTGTGTTCCTTAAGCGACTAAGCGTGTGGTAATTTATTACAGCAGCAATAGGAAACTACTACAGTAGGGAAAGAGAACAATGATATTTTGGAATTCGGTATTCAGAAAATTTAAAGCCAAAGATTCTTTTAATCATTTTCCCACATTTATTTATTTAGGACCAGTAAGGGGATCGCAACCCTTGGCACGGTGTGGTCCGCACACGGGCTGTACCCCATATAGGATCCGAACCCACGGCCTCGGAGCTCCCAGCGCCACACTCTACTGAGTGAGCCACGGGGCGGGCCCACTTTCCCACGGGGCTGGCCCACTTTAAAACAAAGCAAAATGTACACACACACACACACACCTTGTCCATGGCATAATCAGTATAGTCAATTATAATTCTGCTGTGTTTAGGAGATACTATTTAACACACAGAAATTATTACACTATTCACTCCAGAACCCCAAATGAATTAGGAACAAAGACACTTAGAATTATTTTTACCCAGAACTGTGCTGAAACAAACAAATTGCTGGGGGTAACTTTTATTAATACAAATGCATTTCAGGGGAGAAGACACTGAACTGAGAAAAATACATGATTTAAAATTTGATAGGAGAGCCAGCCCGTGGCTCACTCTGGAGAGTGCGGTGCTGATGGCACCAAGGCCACGGGTTTGGATTTTATATAGCACCACTGGCTGAGCGTGGTGCTGACAACACCAAGCCAAGGGTTGAGATCGCCTTACTGGTCATCTTTAAAAAAAAATAATAATTATAAAATTTGATTGGAGGTTTGGATGATTATGTCCATGATTTTCTGCCCCAATTTCAAATTTGCTACCCTTATCTCCATAAATACACTTAGAATTCTCAGGTGCAGATTTTTGATTCAGAAAATCCACTTTTGGTTCTGAACTGAGATATTTTAAGGATTTTCAAAAAGGCATATAGGAATAAATCTCCCTTTTTGTTAAGAAAATTTGTATGACATTTGTTCTAACCCAGCTCTGGTTTTGAGAGTGATCTACTGTTCTGTTGCCCTAAGCGTGAGTTTAGTGGTCATTCCAGCACGTGTTAACAGACAGTGACATCATCTGCAAGCAGGAAACGGCTCTCAGGTTACCATATAAGTTGACTTAAGCTTCAGAGAGGATTATAGGGCAGACCTCTGCTAAGTGTGAAGATGCCATTACAGCTAAATGAAAGGTAACTGTGAGGTCTGGCAGGCACCTGTCAACAGGTAAGGGAAGGAGAAGCCCATGAAGGAGCCTTGAGTCAGGCTCACATTCTCCAATCTTTATTTTTATTTCAGGTTAAAGGGTCAGACAGAGAAGCCATTCGCAGTGGTCTTTATTTATGGTTCTCAGAGGCCCAACTGGTGAAGCGTCATGAGGAAGAGGGATGGCTCGGGTGGGATCCCTGCCCCCAGCCCAGCTGATGACAGATGGAGAGCCTGGAGCTTTGTGAAAGCCCAGCTTTTTATGAATGCACATTAATGTTTGCAGGCACAACACGAGAGTTCATCCTCTCTGTTACCTCCCCTGCGGGGAGAGGTGTGTGTTTTCCAATCCTCCCTCACTCCTCGGCCCCCTGAAAAGACTGGTTTCTACCTCCTACCATTGGCCTTTGAAAGGTGAGGAGGTACAAGCATCCCTGACTGGCAAACTTGGCTGGGGAGCTCTCACATACTACCAGCTGGCTAATCCCAGTGAGGTATTACCTAATAACTGATGTGTTAGTAATAAAGTACACCCACGCCAAGAGATGTTTCCATTTAATCTGATGACTCTTGGAAATGAGATGTGAGCACCCAAAACAACAAAGTTATAATGGTCAAATGAATAGAAGTAATATTTTGGAACAGTGACTAGACCCTAGAATCCAGTTGAGAACATTTTCATCACCCCAGAAAGAAACTTCATTCCCATTAGCCGTCACTCCCTATTCCCTCCAACCCCCACTAATCACTAATCCCCTCTGGCAATCACTAATCTATTTTTTCTTTCTATGGATTTGCCTATTCTGGACATTACATATAAATGGAATCCTACAACACGTGGTCTTTTGTGATTGGCTCCTTAACATCATGTTTTCAAGGTTCATTCATGTTGTAGCAGGTGTCAGTACCTCATTTCTTTTTATTGCCAAATAATATTTTCTTATATGTCTGCACAATTTATTTATCCATGAATAAGTTAATGAACACTTTTTTTTTTTTTTTTTTAAAGATGACCGGTAAGGGGATCTTAACCCTTGACTTGGTGTTGTCAGCACCACGCTCACCCAGTGAGTGAACCGGCCATCCCTATGTGGGATCCGAACCCGGGGCCTTGGTGTTATCAGCACCGCACTCTACCGAGTGAGCCACGGGCCGGCCCCAAAGTTAATGATCACTTGAGTTGTTTCCCCTTTTTGAATATTCCTCTGAATCTTGAAGATGCTTCTGCGTTTCTCTCCCTATTGTAGTCTGAAGCAGTCCTTTGCGTGTGACTTTTGACTTTCACTCTCTCTATTCTCTTTCAGAATATTCTCTCCACTTCTAGTGCTAAAATTTCATGATGAGGTGCCTTGGTGGGCTGTTTTATCATTCAATGTATTCACCTCTCAGTAGGCTCTGTTAATTTAGATACCTGAGCTTCAAAATTGTGAAATTTTCTTGTATTATTTCTTAATACTTCCTTTCATTTTCTTGTCTATTTTTGGAATTCATATTATTGCATGTTGGACCTTCTGGCTTGATACTCTAATTTTCTTATCCATTCTGCCCATTTTTGTCTTATCCATTTTTGTATTTTTGTTCCACTTTCTAGGAAACCCCTTCAACTTTATCTTCTAACCTATTAAACCATTGCGTGTATGTGTTTTGATATTAAAATGGTGATTAATAGTCTAAGTGGCAAGTCTGAGTATTTTTTCTAACAGTAAAAGGTGAACATTACTCACTAAACAAGCTTTGAAATAAAATTTTAAAGGATAGTTAAAAGCTAATTCTCACACCTAGAGGATCTCTTGTTGCACATTAAATTGTAGGCACCTTTTCAATAACAGCTTATAACCCATTTTCTGTGTAACCAATTCCCAACATGCTTGTTCTCTTATACTCAGCCACTCTATTACTTGGGTGAGTTGACTCCATTGGCAGAAAGACACTGAGAGAAAGTTACTGTCATTTTTACCATGTCTTATCTAAAATTTCACGGGAGGTCTCCTTTACGAGTAACGTGGCATGCAACTCCCCCTCCTGCTGACCATCCCTGAAGGCTTTCACTTTATCCGGAAGCAACAGTGAGGTGGTTCAGTGCACACACTCTAAAAACAAAGACACTCGCTTCAAATACTGACTCTGCTCTTACAAGCTGAGGACCTTTGTCTTTAACTCCTGTGCCTCAGTTTCCTCATCTGTGAAATACAGTTCAGAACAGAAGTTACTCATGTTGTGGTTGTGAGCTAGAGGCGCTGATATGTGGGAAGCAGAAGAGGGCCTAGCTGAGCAATTATTAAACGCTGCTGTTATCCTGTCCTCTTATTTTAGTTTCTGACTGCTGCTGTAACCAATTTCCACAAACTCAGAAGTTTAAAACAACACAGATTTATTACATGACAGCTTTGGGATCATAAGTCCTAAAATCAACGTGTCTGCAGGGCCACCTTCCTGCTGGAGGCTTCAGGTGAGAATCCATCTCCTTCCCTTTTCAGCTTCTAGAGGTGGCCTGCGTTCCTTGACTTGACCCCTTTCTCCATCTTCAAAGCGAGTCACTCCAACCTCTGCTTCTGCTGTCATGTTTCTTTTTCCCTACTCTGGCCCTCTCGGCTTCCTCTCACAAGGACTCTTGTGATTATATTGAGCCTCCCAGATAATCCTGGGTAATCCCACATCTCCAGATTCTTAACTTAATAACATCTGCAAAATACCAAGTAAAGTAACATATTCGCAGGTTCCAGAGATTAGGATGTGAGCATCTTTGGGGGAGCCTCATTTTGCCTACCAAAGCTCTCTTGCCAGGTTTGTGGAAACATTGTCCCCCTGTGTTGTGTAATATGCAGATGATACTACAGTGCCTGGTAAATACAGGGCACACATTGACAAGATGATGATGCTGATAAAATGTCTTCTTGATATAAACGTCTTGTTGATATAAATCGTGCTGGCTAGAATTTCATTTAGTCCTCAAAGGCTGATAAGTAAAAGTTCTATTATGTTTAATATACACTTATTTATCAAAGAATTAATTCTTTATTGTTTACAACATGTGGTACAGAGTTAATTTTAGTAAGTTTATTTTAATTTTAAAATAAATGTATAATTTAAAAGTGTCTTGATATTTGCAACTTCCAGAAATACAATGGCTTGCCCTCAGGCCGAATAATAAATGTCATAAATGCCAGGAAGTGAATACATCCTTTTCAGAATGAATCGCTCTCCCTTCTGTGCTCGTACAGAAAGCTGCAGAGCCACATAAAATGAAGTCTGCCAACCAATTTCTTCCACCTGTTCCCTAGTACTATGTAAAGAGATAGCTGAGAAGCTTAAACCAGAATGTAAATCAACCAGCCGACTAAACACTCTCTTTGGGTCAGCTGATATTTATATAATTTATATCAATTTTCTTAAAGAGGTAGGGCATTGATTTACATTCTGGCACAAGCTCCTTATTTTATTGTAGACCAATAAGAAACAGCTTGCTGACTGGTTACTTGACTAGCATTTCTCTGGAAGACTTACTTCATTCTGCTTTGTATGGGGATTAGTTATTTGTTTTATTCCATATATTGGTCGGAGAATCTTTTCTCGGATGCTCAGCAGTCCAGCTTCTCTCTCTCCCACACACACACATGCCTGTACTGCTATTGCCATGCTTGTCAGGGTTTGATGATAAGTCTGACTATTGGGGACCTGCCCCAGGCTGAACAGTCATGGACGCAGACCTCATCAACCCCAAATTAGCCACTGCTCCCTCAGCAGGCTGCAGGCTGATGTAGTAAATGCCTCTGTCTTTGCCACCAGCCCTCCCAACCCCACCCCAGTAGTGCTCTGAGAGCTGCACCTGGACAGCACCACACATGTCTTCAGTATGTGCCCAATTTAATGGAAAGCAGGCAAACATTCCTTTTTAGGTTTTAAAATAGCAACAATAACACAGAAATCTTCACCATAATATTTTCAGAGAGGACATTATCATGCATTATTTAGGCTTTCACATCACAAGTGCCTCCCAAAAGCATCTTGCCCATATAGGGGTTCAATAATATTCAAAAGAGTGAATTAAAAATTATTCCCTTTTCACAAGGGTTCGGATCCCCTGTACTGGCCAGCCACCAAAAAATAAATAAATAAAACTAGACATAAGCCAAGTTTTAAAAAAAAAAAAAAAAAAAATAGGCCGGCCCGTGGCTCACTCGGTAGAGTGCGGTGCTGATAGGGATGGCCGGTTTGCTCACTAGCTGAGCGTGGTGCTGACAACACCAAGCCAAGGGTTGAGATCCCCTTACCGGTCATCTTTAAAAAAAAAAAAAAAAAAAAATTATTCCCCTTTCAGATTTGTGGATACTGAAACAGATGTCTGGCTGAAAGTCCAGATGTCTGATTCGTAATAACTTTTGAACATCTGAAACCTAGGAATGCTAATATATGTTCATTTGCTATAAAATATTCCTCATGGTACCACCATCTGATGGAATAGTGAGGAAAAGGAAAAATGTGTTGCTCTTTTTCATGCAATAGGATCTTCAAGTGTACTTGAAAAAGACCACGAAAGTGTACACATACATGAAATCCAAATACATATACTTTTTAAAACTTAAGTTTGCACGTACACAGAAAAGAAAGTAATCAACAAAAGAAAGAGGGGTCAGCATCATTAGTCATTAGAGAAATGCAAATTAAAACCATAATGAAATACACACCTATTACAATGGTTAAATTTTTCTTTTTATCTTTTTTTTTTTTTTTTTTTTTTTTTAAAAGATGACTGGTAAGGGGATCTTAACCCTTGACTTGGTGTTGTCAGCACCACGCTCACCCAGTGAGCGAACCGGCCATCCCTATGTGGGATCCGAACCCGGGGCCTTGGTGTTATCAGCACCGCACTCTCCCGAGTGAGCCACAGGCTGACCCTAAATTTTTTTTTTTAAAAGATGACCGGTAAGGGGATCTCAACCCTTGGCTTGGTGTTGTCAGCACCACGCTCAGCTAGTGAGCAAACCGGCCATCCCTATAAAGGATCCGAACCCATGGCCTTGGTGTTATCAGCACCGCACTCTACCGAGTGAGCCACGGGCTGGCCTACAATGGTTAAAATTAACAAGACTATTGACATCAAGGTTTGGTGAAGATGTGGAGGAACTGGAACTCTCACATACCACTGCTAGGAATGTAAATGGTACAACCACTCCAGAAAAGTTAAGCAGTTTCTTAAATTTCAGCATATACCTGCCATTCCATTCCTAGGTATTTACCCAAGAGAAAAGAAAGCACATGTACATACAAAGACCTGTACACAGTGCTCGTAATAGCTTTATAAGTATGAAGGGTTGTCAAAAAGTTCACAGAAAATGCAGATTATGAAAAAAATTGTGCATGGATTTCAAAAATTTTTTGCACCTAAATAAACTCATACTAACTTCTTATATCTGAACAGGATCTAGTTTGAGGCACTAAGAAGGATAAGACATCAGTTTGAAAAGAGCCCCCATTACAGCTTCATAAATTCTGATAAAATTGAAGCAATAACAGATATCAAATTTATCATGAAGCTTGGTTGGGAAAATGGTGAAATCACTGATGCTTTACGAAAAGTTTATGGAGGGCCGGCCCCGTGGCGCACTCGGGAGAGTGCAGTGCTTGGGTGTGCAGCGGCGCTCCCACCGCGGGTTCGGATCCTATATAGGGATGGCCGGTGCGCTCACTGGCTGAGCGTGGTGCGGGCGAAAAGTTTATGGAGACAATCCCTCCACCTCCCAAAAAATCAGTAGTTTAAAAATAGATAATTCGTTTTAAGAAGAGCTGGCAGGTTAGCTCACTTAGAGCATGGTGCTGATAACACCAAGGTCTGGTGTTTGATCCCTGTATTAGCCAGCAAAAAAAAAAAAAAAAAAAATGAAGAAGAAATGAGACAATGTTGAAGATGAAGCCCACAGTGTCAGACCATCCATATCACTTTGTGAGGAAAAAATCTTGTTTGTGCCCTAATTGAAGAGGACCAACAATTGACAGCAGAAACAATAGCCAACACCATGGACATCTCAGTTGGTCCAGCTTACACAATTTTGACTAAAAAATTACAGTTGAGCAAACTTTCTGCTCACAGAGTACCGAAACTATTGTACCCAGGTAGACTACAGACAAGAGCAAAACTTTCAATAGAAACTTTAAGCAAGTAGGATCAAGATCCTTAAGCATTTCTTCAAAGAATTGTAACAGGAGATGAAACGTGGCTTTATCTGTACAATCCAGAAGACAAAGCATGATCAAGGCGATGGCTACCAAGAGGTGGTCCAGTCAAAATGAAAGCAGACCAGTCAAGAGCAAAGGTCATGACAACAGTTTTTTGTGATGCTGTGAAGGCATTTTGCTCGTTGACTTCCTGTAGGGCCAAAGAACAATAACATCTGCTTATTTTGAGAGTATTTGGAGAAACTCAGCCAAAGCTTTCACAGAAAAACATCTGGAAATCTTCACCAGAGAGTCCTTTTCCACGACAATGCTCCTGCTCATTGCTCTCATCAAACAAGAGTAATTTTGCAAGATTTTTAATGGGAAATCATTAGGCATTCACCTTACAGTTCTGATTTGACTCCGTTTGACTTCTTTTTGTTTCCTAATCTTAAAAAGTCTTTAAATTACCCCTATTTTTCTTCAGTTAATAATGTAAAAAAAACTGCATTGACATGGTTAAATTCCCAGGACCCTCAGCTCTTTAGGGATGGACTACATGGCTGGTATCATTACTTACAAAAGTATCATGAACTTGATGGAGCTTGTTGAAAAATAAAGTTTGTATTTTTCACTTTTATTTTTCAATTCCATTTTTCCACAAACTTTGTGAAGTCCCCTCATAATAGTCCCAAACTGGAAAGAGCACAAATGTACATTGTTGATGGACATTTGTGCTCTTTCCAGTTTGGGACTATTATGAGGGGACTATTATGAGGTGAATGAATAAACAAATTATGGTATATCCACACAATGAACTACTCAGTAAGAGAATAATAAAGAGGAATGAACTGTAAAGTTATTGATACACACAACAACATGGACAAATCTAAAAATAATTATGCTGAGTGAAAGAAGCCAGACTCAAAAAAAGGTTACATGCTATATGATTTAATTTATATGCAGTTCTAGGAAATGAACACTAATCTATAATAACAGAAAGCAGACCCTGGGAGCCTGGGAAGGTGCTGGCAGGAGGGGTGGGAGGAAGGGACTACAAAGGGGCACAAGGACACTTTTGGGGGTGTGGAAATGTTCATTATTTTGATCGTGATGATAGTTCGACAAGTGCATACACATGTGAAAATTTATCAAAATATGCACTTTAAATATGTCAATTATATCTGAACAAAAGAAAGAGAGCTAAGAGAAAGGAAAGAGAAGGAGTCAGAGCAAGGAACAACAGCAGGAGAAGCAGCAAGAGCAAGAAAAATAGCAGATGCAACATCTGAAATCTAAACATCAAACATCTAAAATCTGACCTTCCGCAGGCACAAGCCAGCTGTTTTTGCAGCCTGGAGGCTTCATTCTGAGACCTAGCTCTTCCAGTCACTGGCTCTGATTCCTTAGGCAAATCTCTTCATTAGGGTCGTTTGGAGGTTCAAATGAGAAAGTAAAATTTTCCTCTTCTTTGAAAACCCATATAAATGTTTGCAGCGGTGATAAGGATAGTGATGGATATTGTTAACTGCTGTTGATAGTATGATTATGCTGGTCAGTAGACTCAAGCTTTCCCAAACAGAGCTTTGTGCCGACTGAGGACGGGATTCATTCCCACAGTCTCTGGAACCATCTCCATGGAGATTTTGCATTGACACTTTGCAGAAAACAAACTACTCCCACTTCCTCAGGACTAGTCCCCACACTGCTGCAAAATGAATCAGGCCATTTTTAGCTTGCAAAGCAGAGAAATGGATTTGACCGCTGATGTGCAGGACCTACCGTCATTTTAGAGGAATCCATGGTACCCTTTGCTACAAACTCCCACAGGGAAAGAAAAGAAGTACGTAAGATATGTTTTAATATTCCATATTCCCCCACTATGTATGAGACATGATCAGATCAGCCCACCAGTTATATTTTTCCATGTTGTGAATTATGCCTTTAGGACTGCTAGTTTATTTTTGTTTATTATCATTTTTACTCTTATAATAAAAGACACACCCTACATCAAGCCTGAGTCTCCTCCCTGTCCACTAATACAATCCATGAAAATATTAAGCTCAAAGGCTGGCTGGCTACTAGTTGGTTCAAGCACAGTGCTGGTAACACCAAGGTCTCGGGTTCAATTCCTATACTGGCCAGTGGAAAAGAAAATACTAAACTCAAATATTGGCTGCATAATTCTCAGAGCCTAGGGCAGAAAATGTTCCTCTGTCCCTTGTAAGAGACTTGTCATCAGCATTTTTAAGACATGAACATTTCTACAAGGGGACCACAGCTCCTACAACTGTTTCTGCATTACTTTTGAATTTCTTTGGCATTTTCCTGCTGAAGTGACCTCTTGGAGATACTCACATCTTAGCCTGTCAAACACTTAATTTTCTTAGTTTGCTTTATTTTCCTTTCTCTCTTTTTGGGACATAGAGATGGTGCTTCATGAAGTCAATTGTTTCTTGAGATGTCTCTAAAGAAATGCTCCTGCCCTGATTGAGAAAGCCAGCTCGCATTCTTTACTACCTCTTCCTCGGTTGGTACAGTTAGAAGTGGGCAGGGCTCGCCCACGGGACCATGTTAGAGCTATTGCTTAGGTTTGCAAAAGTAGAGAACTGATTATTCTCTGTGATAACTCCTCCCTGAATTTCTCTGCCCTATGGTGATACTAGATCAGTTGTGATATACCTGATCTGCTTGGTAAGAGGGATCCACTGGATTGCATTTTCCTAGTTTCTAGATGCTATTCTTTCTAGCTATGGTATTTTTCCGTCCTCCACTTAGGGGATTCAAGTAGCTGTTTCTCCAAGTCAACTAATAATTAGATCTCTGCTCTTTCTTCTTCGTCATTTTCTGCCATGTGAGACCCCTGCATTGCCATAAAGCCACCACCAAAGAAAACCCTCACCATTTGTGTTCTGTGGACTTTGGACTTTCCAACCTTCTGAAACTGTTGATTTGACTTCCTCAAATGCAGAACTAGGAGGATTTATAGATCACAATATCAGTCCAACAAAAGGTAACATTTCATGTGTTGCATTTCCAATTTCCAGCGCCAACTCACCAACAAAGATTTTACCAATAAATGTGACTGTTGGGCCCCAAATAATTGTAAGCACCCCACAGAGACTAACCAGTTCAGGAAGTGTTCTGTTTGGGAGTCCATACACCCCTGCACCAGCAATTGTTCCTCAGACCCACATAGCAGAAGCTACTAGCTGGGTTCCCAGTGATAAAAAACAGGCTAGAGAATTTATAGACTCTGATTTTTCAGAAAGTAAATGAAGCAAAAAAAGGAGATAAAAACGGAAAAGACTTGAGACATTTTTCAATGAAAGTGTGTGAGAGGCTTCAGTGGAAAGGTACAACATCATATAACGAGACAGCTGATGAGCTCATGTAGACTCTGATTTTTCAGAAAGTAAATGAAGCAAAAAAAGGAGATAAAAACGGAAAAGACTTGAGACATTTTTCAATGAAAATGTGTGAGAGGCTTCAGTGGAAAGGTACAACATCATATAACGAGACAGCTGATGAGCTCATGTCAGAGTTCACCAGTTCAATAACTAATTGGCAGTTGATTCAGCTTATGATGAGAATAACATTAGGAGAAGAGTTTTTTTTTTTTTTGTCTTTTTCCGTGTCCGGCAACGGATCGCAACCCTCAGTGTCGCCCCCGTACCGGACCGGGACCGGCAACGGGATCGCAGCCCTCGGTGTTGCTCCCGCGCCTCGCTCAGCCAGTGAGCGGGAACCGGTCTGTATGTGGGATCCGAACCCTCGGCGGGAGCGCCGCCACACTTCCCAAGCGGCGCACTATAGCAGTGCGCCACCGGGCTGGCCCCGTGGAGAAGAGTTTAAGATGCTTTAAATGTGCTAATGGCAATGAACATAACTTCAAAGGAAAAGGAATCAAGTGGATTGGCTTGCTACCAACTGTGCTCAGGAATGTCAAAACCTGGCGAGAGAGAAGCAGAGGTAGTTAGAACAGATAAGGCAGAAGGGGACTCGGCTGCAAGAACTTCTACAGCAAATTGCTTTCAAAAACCTGGTACACAGAAATTGGCAAAATGAACAGAATCAGGGCACTCCAGCTCTGAACTCCACCATTCAGCCACCATTTATAATCATCAGTACAAGCACTGAAAAACAGTCATAGATTGTAGCATCTCCAGTGACGTTTGAATATCTTTTTAATTTTGACAACACCTTTGACATTCATGATGACAACAGAAGTACTGAAGTGGATGGGAACGTCCTTTGGCCAGGAGTCAGGCAAATGTTCTCTGGAGGATCTGAAACTTCCTAAACCATTGGTGTCAAAAGCTTTAGAAGGTTATATCACAGATATCTCCATAGGACCATCTTGGTTAAATTAGGGACTACTTTTGAACTCTTCCCAATCAGTTTCAAATTTAAACCTGACCACCGGTGCCATTTACCTCAATCAGGTATAAATCAAGGGTTATGCTTGGATGCTGAAGTGGCCTTAGCAACTGGGGAGCTCCTTACCCCATACAGTCACCAGTCCAGTAGTGCAGCCTCTCCACTGCTCTGAGTCCCAAGGCGAGACCCCTTGCTCGTTCAACGATGAAGAGAGGAAGATAATGAGGAGGATTCCTCCTCCCCAGAAGAAAGACAGAGAAAGCCCACATTTTAAATAATTAGATTTTAATTCTACAACACAACTGCACCCAGCTCCTAGGATTGTAGGAACTCCAAACCTGAACTGGGACGAAGTCCTGTATCACTCAGATTTAAATAGTTTCTTTCCACGCATTTAAAAATTTATTGGGGATTAATTTTATCTGTGCACTGGAATATGTTACAAAGTACTGAATTAACAGAGTACTGTTTATCTATTTTATTGAAAACATTTTAGAAATTTATTTTAAAATTTAAACCTGGAATGACCTGACCAGAAAAATGACATTAATATGCCCTCTTTTATATAAAGCCCTTATGGTGTAAAGACATACGATTTATATGGGAGGATTAAGAGTGGAGAAATGGTCAAGAATACATGGATTTCTCACACATCTGGACATGTCTATTTCCTGCAGAAAGCCCGCAATCTGCCAAAGAAGGGACCATCATCGAATAAGCCATGATGCATATTTTGTAGGTGAGTACAGTGGAATAAAAGCAAACCATGACCTTCAGCGCCATCTTCAATTACAGACTCCTTCAAAGATAGACTTGAGATTAAAATTAAACACCCCTTATTTTTCATAGAAACAGACTTTCAGGATGCTAACCGAACACACCTGAGGAGGCACAGCATCATCAGACCCTCTGATTGATTAACAGTAGAACACAGCAGCAAGCATTTCACAACAAGCCATCACCATTGGCCGATTATAGGTTAGGCTCAGTGTTAGAGCAGGGGACACAGCAGTGACATATCACAACCCCTGCCTTTCAGGATTTGACCCAACTGTGATAGTTAGCATGACAATCATGGAGAGAAAGGCTCCCACGGGCCAACAGGTAATCACCCATGACTGTTGACTGTGCACTGGGCATCTCTCAGGGCATGGGAGCTTTGCAAGGCACAGAAAACATGGCCCTAAGCACCAGTGTCTTTGCACATTGTGGACAGAACAGAGATGTCCAGTTGAATGTCATCTGGCTTCCTTTTCTTCCTCTCCGATTCTAATACCTTTCATACTACTTACAGAACAAGTTTTGTTTGTGAGGAGTTCAAAACCCTTTTATGAAGTTTTAAATCCCTGAGCATCCCTTT
>NW_007729808.1:7056-9668 GCF_000696425.1 Galeopterus variegatus | reverse complement strand
TCATCTTTTTTAAAAAAAAAAAAAAAAAAAAGTTCATGGAAACATTCATGCTATCTTTGAATTCTATTCTTCCAAAAACTTTTTAATGTACCCCCATATTACTTTTTTCTTCCTCTGGAAATACGTAAAAATGTGACAATGTTTCTATGATGCTGGAAATTAATGAGTAATAAATTTTACATTCTACATTCTATGACAGTGTTTGTTAAAAATGACTACATTTCATTATAATTCACTGATGTCGCTCAGTTATTTCAAAGAAGCAACAGGGATGTTAACAAATGGCACTGCAAAACAAATGATATCTTTGGGTTGAATAATTTCCCAAAATGTTTTCTTTTCCAGTGATGAAAACATGTAACAGTCTATCCTTATTTTATACTGGCATAGATGCATTAATCAATTGCCTTGATTATATCATCTTGTGAAAAGGCAATTTAACAAAACATTAGAGAACTTGCATTTTAAGCAGTTTTTATCTTGTCTTTTAACATTAAATAACCCAGGCCATGGCCAATAAGTTTTAAGTTTATCTAATTAAAATGTGAACAAATAGGGAAATGTAACTTCCAAACCCCTAGAGGGGGTGTCCACCCCACAGATCCTTACAGGGATGTATGCTGTAACAGAGGCAAAGAGTCACTAGGTGGCTCTGTCATTTTTAAACGAAACCACGTTCCACAAAAGTTAATGTATAGTTCAAGAACAAAATATCCCTACTAACCATACTGGCCAGCTGCAAAAAAGAAAAAAAAATACGTATATATTTTATACATCTCTACTAAGTAGAACCTCAAATCAAAAAAAGAAACAATAATCTGCAATCATAGCCTATCATTCATAACAATTTGGAGCTATTGGGTTAAGAATCAGATTCTAAAGAAAAACTGCAGAACTGCAAAGTATGTGTGGGAGTGCCATTTGCTAGAAGATAATTGAGGGAATTATATTCTTAAAGATATTAATTATTAAAGGGGACATTACATCAAATTTTTCAGAATTTATTGCCATCTAGGTTCCCAACTTTCATTTTGAACTTTCTTTTTAGTTAAGACCTTTAAATTTAAGAACAAATATTAAATTTGGGCATTATGACTTATTAAAACTTGCTTTCTGGGGCTGGCCAGTTAGTTCAGTTGGATAGAGTGTGATGCTGGTAACACCACACAAGGTCCAGGATTCAATTACTGTACTGGCAAGCCACCAAAAAAAAAAAAAAGAAACAAACAAACAAAAATTGCTTTTTAATTTCCTGGGGTCATAGTTGTCATCCTTATTAACATCCCAGGAGAAACCTCAAAATAAAACTAAACGACTTTGTTTCAGGCCATTTGGAAAAGAAAAAAAAAAAACCACTGTGCTTATCTAAATTAAGAAAACATTTAGATCTTTAAAGCAAAACTACAATTAAGACAAATACTATTCCTTTCTACAGCATTTGCCAAGAGATTGAAAGAAGTACTGTACTTTAGAGTTGACAATACTTCCTTTCTGGTTCCTGAAAAGACGACTAAATAGTTCCATTTGGAGTGTGATATGCATTTTATATACACGAATTTGTTAATTAAATATCTCTGGATTTTCTTTAGTGGGTGAGATAGGGGAGACGAGAATTTTCCCCAAACACGTAACTAACTTTATTATGAATATAAATCCCCCCCGGGGGGGGGGGCGTCTGAAATATTAAATATCCTGAACTGTCTGCAGTTAGCAAGTAGTCAGAAAAATCTTTTTCTCTCCCCTCCCCCACTTAGATAAGAACCTCAGACCTGTCACTTATTAAGAACACATTTAGGAATACTTTTAATTGTAAAATAAACCATTTTCTTACATTTGTCTTTGAGCCAATAAAGAATGATTGCGTGGCATGAGGGGTCTTCATAATATTTTACTGGTTTTGTTTGGTTTTGCAGGCAGGGAGCCGCATTTGCAAACTTAGAAGAGTAGAGGGCAAATCATACACCACAATTAGATGAGTCCGTTTTCTGTAAATGAGCGCTTCTTGCACATTTTAAATTATTTTAAACTCAAACTTCTAAAGTGTAGGCTTTAAAATGCTAATTCCGAAGCCACTTATTTAAATGTCTTTGAAAACGATCACCCTTCTGTTTTTGAAGATAACAAATCACCCCAAAAGCCTGCACAAGCCGGATACACGATTAACAAATGCCTTACGAATGTGAACGAACACACAATTCGGTTAGAAAAATTAAACGCCGATTTCAGTTCCTCCGACCACAGAGTCCCGGCAGAGCAGGGGACACGCCAAGGGAGCCCGTTAATGTTTTGTACCTGATACCCAGAAGGACCGTAAGTCACATCTACTGTTTTCGACCGGGAGCCGATCAGTTGAGATCGGACGTGAACCCTGCAGCTCCATCACAAAAGGTTTAGAGGCTTGGAGGAAAAACTTAACTTACGGACTTCTCAGAAAACGTTTGCACTGTCTGGGTTTTCTTCTCTCTGCATGAATATTCGTTATTTTGCCCAATGATTGTGTTCAGAATACGTGGCTAGAAACGGGGTGGCGCTTCTCGCCTTCAACCTGGCGGCGCCGGCCTCCCCCTGCGGCACCAGCACTTAGAGTCCTGAGTAAAAGCTGTAAATATTTA
>NW_007729808.1:1092-6056 GCF_000696425.1 Galeopterus variegatus | reverse complement strand
CCTCGCGTGGCTGAGCCTGCCGGGCCCGCAGGAGCTGCTGAGGCTGGTGCGGCCGCCCTACTCGTACTCGGCGCTGATCGCCATGGCCATCCAGAGCGCGCCGCGGCGGAGGCTGACGCTCAGCCAGATCTACCAGTACGTGGCCGGCAACTTCCCCTTCTACAAGCGCAGCAAGGCGGGCTGGCAGAACTCCATCCGCCACAACCTGTCGCTCAACGACTGCTTCAAGAAGGTGCCCCGCGACGAGGACGACCCAGGTGAGGGCGGCCGGCAGGTGCTTCCCGGTCGGGAGCGGGGTTCGTGTGCGGCTGGCTTGACGCCCTGCGAGGAGACTTCCCAGTCCTAGCGAGGGTGGGGCAGGTGGAGGAACCACCACCCCGACCTAGTCTGATGGGGGCGGGGGGAGCCCCGAGGACAAAGAGAAGTATCAGGGGTCTGCGGAGGGAGGACAGGTGAGGGACGAGCTCGTCCCCCACATCCACGCACCCACACGCGCAGAGGCTGGCCAGGTGGAGAAAAAGAAAAAAGTTCGAATCCTCCAACATGAGGCTACCCCTGGGTGGCGTTCAGCCATTTAAAAGGAGGGTCTAGTTAGAGGGAAGGAGATCAGGAGTTAGAACGCCGGTGTGTTCTCAGGTAAGGGATGGTTGTACAGGGCTTCAGGTGACCTGAGAGTCGCATCACGTTTCGCAGGAGAGGCGTGCGAGAACAGCGGGCGGTCGGGCGGTCCGCAGGTGCGCTTGCTCCTCCGGCACATTCCTGAGAGTCTCCTGGTGTCCTTAGTGGAGCACGTACCGCGCCTACCTTGAGAGAGAGGATCTGACCGAGTTAATTTGACTATAGAGGCACGGACATCGTGAGACAGGGCAGAGGGATGGGAGAACTTGAGCTGGGTCCTGCACATTGTGGTTTTGACACCTTGCTTAACTAGCTAGAAATTTAGCAGTGAATACTCCGAATTTGCTTCGTTCTGATCTAAACCCAGTAACTCCTGGAGTGGTGAGGTTAGAGGGAGAGTGGAGAGGGTGTTCTCTCTTACGCGACTCTGCGAGGTGGAGAAAAGCTTAAAAACAAGAGGGACCCAGAATCCTACTTGAAGGTTTAGAAGTCCAGGACAAGGGAAGGGGGGAGGGGGTCGCGGTAAGGAAAAAGAGAAGACAAATCAAGCCATCTTAGTGGCACACTTCAGAGATCCAGGGTTTTATGTAAATTACGTAAGTACTCTGGAGCTCAGAGTGAATTCATCCCTGAAGTCACTCCAGAGCAGCACTTTCCAATAGAAATACAGCGCAAACCACATGTGATGGTAAACTTTTTGGTAGCTATATTAAAAAAGTAAAAAGAAACCGGTAGCATTATTTTTCATATTTTTAATTAATCCAAAATATTGTTTTGACATATAACATAAAAATTATTAGTGAAATTCCTTACCTTATTTTATTGATTCTAAGTCTTCAAAATCCTGTGTGTATTTTCTGGCACGTCTCAATGTGGACTAGCCACCGCATTTCAAATGCCCAGTAGCCATGCATGGCTAGTAGTTGCTGTATTGGACAGGGCATCTTCCTGATTTGGCCTCTTATCATCCAAGGTTATCGTGTAAATTGCCATATAAACTCCTGGAATTTACCCTAAAAGTTCAAGGATCTATGGCTAGTGTCATGTCAAAGCAGTTGAAACCAAGGTGGCACAATATAACTATCTAGATATGTGCAGCTATTAGTATTTAAATGGTAGTTACGTAATTTTTCCTTGCAACTATTTGCAAAAAATATTTCAGTGGAGACAGTAGGTGCAGGGCAGTGCATGCTAGTTTGTGGAGGCTGCCTAACACCGTGGTTACTTAAGAATGTCGACTCTGGAGCCAGCTTGCTTAAATCCTGGCTCTACCGTGGCCAGCTGGGAATAGGACAAGTTACTAACCGATCTGCACCTCAGTTTCACCACCTGAAAAGTGGGGGCAGTAATATTGCCTATCTTCCTAGAGCTGTGAAGAGTAAATGAGATTATCCATGTAAAGCATTCACTCTAAGTTAAGTGCTTAACAGTACTTTCAAACATCAAAGATTCTTTTATCTAGAAATCAGAAAAGCTGTTGGGAGATAAAATCCTCCGAGATGATAGATCTCTTCTACCTTGTCGTAGATAGTGAGGGAAATTTCCTAAGCAGAAGACTAGTAAAGCATTCACTCTAAGTTAAGTGCTTAACAGTACTTTCAAACATCAAAGATTCTTTTATCTAGAAATCAGAAAAGCTGTTGGGAGATAAAATCCTCCAAGATGATAGATCTCTTCTACCTTGTCGTAGATAGTGAGGGAAATTTCCTAAGCAGAAGACTAACATTACATGGATTAAGCAAGGCCCTGGTGTCCGACATCTGCCCAGTCTGCAGGGCCTGCCCACGATGAGCAGGGCATGTAGAGGAGCTCCCTTGTACTACGAATAAAGTCCATCCAATGTGTCGTGAAAACAAGTGATTGCTCAGTAATAATTTTTGTCGTTTTGAGGTTGCCTTTTCCCAGTGGGGAATTTCTTTCAGGAATGGGGAGTTGTACACTTTCAATGGATAATAACTTTAATAAGTACTGTTTTTTCACGGCTTACTCTGCCAGCTCCTGTGCTGAAAAATCATTTAATCCTCATAGTCAACCTACTAGATGGGTCCTACTCTTTTCTTTTTTTTCTTTTTTACGGCGGCTGGCTGTATGGGGATCTGAACTCTAGATAGGTACTATTCTTATCCCTGTTTTATAAATACAGAAATGGAGACTGACGTTCAAGTAACACCAGAATTCCATGATTCTGCAAGGCCATAGAATTTTGATCCAGAGTAAGGGAAGGTGTTGGGCCATTTAATTATAAGAGCCTCGGAAATAGAATTAAGATTTGAGTAAGCAGACACTGCCAGGAGAGGGTGGAAGTGGCCAGTGGAACATCTTTGTTCCAGATTTCTTCTCGAAGCGAAGAGTAGAGTCTCCTCTAAGAGAGGATAAGTGTAAACAGTAGAGTTGGATTGAGCACCATTGTCAGGATATAATGAGTCTCCTCTCCTCCTCCTAGAACTGAAGCTGAGTATACCAGCATAAAGTAGGTCCTTCCCTAACTCTTCTTTCTCCTGTCTTCAGGGAAAGGTAATTACTGGACTCTGGATCCAAATTGTGAGAAAATGTTTGACAATGGGAACTTCCGACGGAAGAGAAAGCGCCGCTCTGAGGCCAGCAGCAGCTCCACAGTGGCTGCAGGGACATCAAAGTCGGAAGAAGGGCTGTCCTCAGGATTAGGGTCTGGAGTGGGCGGGAAGCCAGAAGGAGACAGCCCCTCCTCCTTGCTGAGGCCTGCCCAGTCCCCAGAGCCTCCTGAGGGCACCAAGAGTACTGCCTCATCTCCTGGAGGATCCGTGCTCACCTCCACCCCTTGCCTCAACACTTTCTTCAGCAGCCTCAGCACCTTAAGTGTCAGCAGCAGCGGGAGCACCCAGCGAGCTCTCCCTGGCAGCCGCCACCTAGGGATCCAGGGGACCCAGCTGCCCTCCAGCACATTCCCCCCCAGCTCCATCTCAGAGGCCTCACCAGACACCTTGCAGCTGAGTAACAGCAGCGGCAATAGCAGCAGCCAGAGATCTTCCTATTACAGCCCTTTCCCTGCCACCACCAGTGGGGGCCAAGGCAGCCCCTTCAGTAGCCCTTTCTACAACTTCAGCATGGTCAACAGCCTCATCTACCCCCGGGAGGGCTCTGAGGTGTAGACAGTGCTTCTCAGACTTTCCTCTGCACACCTGAGATCTGGTTAGAATGCAGATTCCAAGTCACTGAGTCCAAGGTAGGACCTGAGGTTCTGCATTTTTGTTGAGGTCCTGGTGGTCTTGTAGTCTGTTGACCATACTTGGAGTAACAAGGGTGTAGTAGGTAAGTCTGCAACCCAGAAAGCTTTTACAGGTTTCTCAGGATATAGGCCTCTCTCGAGAGAAATCCATCTCATTCTGTTCTGGGATAGGTAGCCTGTGAGCTCTGTGAGGGCAGGGACCCTGTCTGTTTTGTTATAACTGTATACTGGGGTCCCTAGCTCAAATGTGTACAGGCAGCTAAAAAAAGACAGTGAAGATATTGAGTGGGAAAACTAACAACAGTTGGCAACTGAAGCAGTAGGGAGTGGTCGGGACTGACCAGCTGAAGGCTGCTGTGAGCAGCTGGTTATCTCCTGCATGGCAGCATTCTGATTTTTCTAGAAAAGCCAGCTATCTGGATTTTTATAGAAAACCTCCAACTTTGTGTCTTTTGCCTTTAAAATTTTTAATCATACTGTACTAGAAAACATCACAAATCTTTGAGCTATATCCAGCTCACAAGTCACCTCTGCTCATATACTCTTTATGTGGTAGATACTAATAGCAATAAAACTACAAGCTGCCTTGTTTGCCAGGCACCATTCTAGACACTTGACAAGTGTTAACTCGTACCACCCCTAGTTTTCCGTATGAGAGAAGTGAAACTCCAAGATATTAAGTAACTTGCCCCAGGTTACACAGATTGTAAATTGTAGAGCCAGGATCTGATCCAGGCAGTCTGGCTCCAGAGCTGTTGCTTGCGACTTCTGTGTTCCAGTTCCTGAGAAACAGAAAGAAGTCAGCTTCCATAGGCAGACATAAGTATATAGGTGGTAGGAATAGAGCTGGATCTCATTTGACCAAAGATCCTGGTTGAAATAAGTCATTTGTCATTTGAGATCTTCCCCGAGCAGCAAAGGTAGACACCACCTGTCTTACTCCTGCCATAGGCCAAGGTCTGGGGGACGTTGTCCTAGTTTATGATGTTTAGCCGGGTATCCTATCCCGTTTAGCTTATGTCCTGGATATTTCATTTTCTAACAAAGTATTAGAATTTTATTAAAAATAGTTTTTAGGTGCTGATAACACCAAGATCAAGGGTTTAGATCCCAGTACTGGCCAGCTGCCAAAAAGAAAGTC
>NW_007729808.1:0-616 GCF_000696425.1 Galeopterus variegatus | reverse complement strand
GTTGAAATAAGTCATTTGTCATTTGAGATCTTCCCCGAGCAGCAAAGGTAGACACCACCTGCCTTACTCCTGCCATAGGCCAAGGTCTGGGGGACGTTGTCCTAGCTTATGATGTTTAGCCGGGTATCCTATCCCGTTTAGCTTATGTCCTGGATATTTCATTTTCTAACAAAGTATTAGAATTTTATTAAAAATAGTTTTTAGGTGCTGATAACACCAAGATCAAGGGTTTAGATCCCAGTACTGGCCAGCTGCCAAAAAGAAAGTCTTTAAGTGGATTTTTTATAGTTTTTAATAAAACCATTTGTGGTCATTTTAAAATATATTTATATAAAACTATTTATTCTAGTGAAAAAAAAAAAAATATATATATATATATATATGTATGTATATATATAACTATTTATTCTAGCGCCCCCTTTCACTTCCCAGAGGAATCTTCATTTGAATAACTCTTATGGTCACCCTCCCTGTGCCCAGCAGAGTGCCTGGTATGTGGAAAACACTCAGCCACTATTTTTTTCTAAGATAAATATTGTAGAACACTATTTGTCCAATGACAGAATTAATTCAAGGTGTTAATTAAAAATGCAGATAGGTGTTGAGTTTATGGGAA
>NW_007729807.1:177262-220966 GCF_000696425.1 Galeopterus variegatus | reverse complement strand
ACCCGACACTTCTGACCTGGGGCGGGGCAGCTGGCTGGAGAGTTGCTGCTGTGGGCCCAGGCTCTGGTGGCCTATGTGGGCTTGCACCTGGCATCCTGGGGTTTCCTCTCCTCTCTGCAGCCTCCTGGGATAACCTCATGGAACACTGGGCCCTCTGCCTCCAGAGGCACTAATGGAGGGTGGGACATCTGTTCAGCCTTAGGAAAGTGCTTGGCAAGGCACTCGCTCCTGGTGGCTGATGCAGTTGCAGAGGGACATGATGGAGGAGGAGATGTGCACACGCGGGTCATCCTGGCCCGTGGACAGGAGCAGGGCTGTGGTCAAAGGAGTGACCGTCTCTTGCTCCACTGAACTCTTCCCTGAGTTTGGAGCCAGTGGAGAGGCAGGCGTGGGGGTCGGCTGCAGTGCTGGTGGGGCTGGTGGGGGACAGTGGCACGGAGGTGGAGCAAACCCCAGCAGTGGGGGCAGAGAGTGGTGACCTCCAACTGGCCTGATAGCAGCACTTGGGAGCTCACATGACACCTGATGGCTCCCGGGGGCTTCCTCACCTTCTCTCCTCTCGACAGGCTGGAGGATGGGGGAAAGGCAGATGTCCTCTGCAGCTGAGGAAACAGAGGAGCAGAAAAGTCGTGTGCTGCATTCAAGGCCCTGTAATTGATGACTAGAACACATTACGTGTCCTAATTCTCAGCCTGCTGCTTTCCCTACGGCATTTCTCAGTGGTGTGCGAGGGGCAGACAGCTCCTGGCGCAGGGACTATCTGAGCATCTGCGACCCTGGGCCCTAGTGCACTAAGTGTCAGTGGGAACCCCCAATCACTGCAAGACTAGAAAAGCCTCTTCCATCTCCAGAAGCCCCTGGTGGAGAACCATGGCTAGCCCAAGCTCCCACCTGGCTTCGGGGTTTAGCTGCCAGCCCTGCCCAGTCCCGCAAGGGTCACAGAGACACTGGAGACTGAGCTTTTCCTCTTTAACCGGAAGCTTTGCCTCCTGCCCAAAGGCATGCCTCCTTGGGTGGTGAAGGGGAGCCCATGCACGTGCTGTTTCTTTGACTGATTGGTTTCCCCGGGCATGGCAGTCCCAGGGAGGAGACAGGGTCACCTCATCAGACTCAGGCTGGCCTCACATCTCAGCCTGGATGGTCACTCGGGTTCGTCTGGTGCCTGAGATCCTGCAACTGCACGCAAGTGAGCATCCGGAATGGCCAGGCAGCCGTGCCAGGCTCCGGGGCTGACTTCTGCCAGTCTGCTTGGGCTGTTTTCTTTTCCCGTCAGCAGGAAGCGCAGCTCAGCCTTGATGGGGTTGTATCCTGTTGTGTGCGGGGCTGGGCAGGGCTCCTGCTTTCTGCTGGCTCCTGCCCTCTGTCCTCTCTCAGACCAGGAGCCCTCTATTCCCTGCCCAGCCCTCCCTTCTCATCCCCAGGACATCAGCCAGGCACACTGCAGCCCACTAAACACACACGCTCGGGTCCCAGCAAGTGCTCACTACAAGTCCCCTCCCACAGTGGGCTGAGCCCTCTCCCCTCATGCCTGCTGACCCCGCACTGCAGAATTCTTGTTTAGCATTGGGGTGCCTGCCCTAGCACAGCCCCAATGTTTACAGAATCGAATGGAGAGGGCTCCTTTCCCAGGAATTCAGGTGGAAAGCCCACCCGCCTCCCTCTTCCCAGCCAGCAGGGTTTGTGGTGAAAGTGCCAGCCTAGGCTAGTGCTGGTGGCCAAGCCCTGGTGGTGTGCTGGCTCAGGTGGGAGGAAGCGGTCTGAGGTCAGCCTCCTAGGCAGGACATGCTCTCCCAGGATGCCCAACCTGGAGGCCACTGGAGAGCAGGGAGAGAGGCGGGACCGAGGGGTCACACTCACAGAATTTTAACCCAGTTGGCTGCTGAGAGACCTCAGCATGAGTTTACTACATCAGGGATTAGGACATGGCCTCGCGACCCTGAGACATCACTTCCCATGCTGCAGCACAGAAGTGTGCACACCTGTGGACATGCCCACGTGTGCACACGCATTCACTGTGCTCTTGGCATCTGGCTCACTGTCTCGGGAGTCTGTCCCCCTTGCTGATGTCTGTCTGTCACTCTCCCACCTCTCCCCTCTTGCTTGCTCCCTCACACCCAGTGCACCGTCACCTCTCAGTGCCTCTCTGTCTCCCTCTCTGTGACTTGTTCTCCTACACACCCACATGCTACACGCAGCAGCCGATACAGTGCGATCTCTGTCATGTGCACACACATGCCTCCTACAGTATGCCAGCGCCCAGCCACGATGGGACGCCAAGACTCTTGTTCACTCAGCACAGAGCTGAGCCCTGCTTACTCCTGATGGGGGTTCCAGGGCCTTGCCTTCAATTCCTATCCTCCTCATAGGGTGGCATCTTGGCCGGGAGACTGGCCTGGGAGTCTGGAGTTTGGGCCTCAGCCAGTCTCAGTTTGTGAGATACAGCGGGGGCTGGTGAGCAGTTTCCCTTTTGCTTCGAATTACACATTTTATTTTTAAGAAGGAGGTGATAATATAGTATCCCTTTAATAAAGTGTGTTGAAGCTCATAAGGAAAGGGAAAAATGCAGTCATTAATAAATGATGATAGACACAGAGCACCTTATATGAGCAGGATATGCAGACGCTCTCACACACCATCCTGGAGAGGCTCCTTTGGTTAGAATTGCCACCCACTGGGACAAAAAGGACGTAATAATATTGCTGTGATTTCATACTCACACTTTTTTCTCCACCAGTATCTGCTTTTGAGAGATTGGGGCTGTGCCTAACCCGGATGGTTCAACATCCCAGGTCCTGGATGTGCCTTTCCACAGGGCGTGTGTTATGAATGCTAAGTTAACATGTTTGAAGGACAGGATATGTTTCAAGCCAGACCCTGGCTGCTGCTACCTTCAGGTGTCCCTTCATTTTTGCAAGGTGACATGAATGGCTACACACATTGCGCTAGTTTTTTTTCACTAACAAAGTTAGTGGAAAGAAGGGACCACTGAGGGAGCTCTCCTGCATTCGGCCCCTCAGTTTACATTTATTTTTCCTGGTGGATTTGGTCCCCACATGCTGTCCACATACATGAAACGGGATCAGCGGGAGGAAAGGAAGCTCGCGTCTTTCCCCGGTGTCGGCGTCGTTACTGTGTCTCTGTCAGTGATCCAAAATGTAATGGGATTTGCTCAGCTGATTTATCCCGCATGCAGGCAGCATTACCCAGACTCATACACAGGCCTGAGGAGCAGGAGAGGGAGATACATGGCAACAAGAGTGGGGCTAATAAAATTTATTCCCACTAACAAGGGAGTGACCTACCCCATAACTCAGCCTGGTGAGCAGGGCCGCTGCTTCCCAGTGCCCACTGGAAAACACGCAAACTTAACCAGTGTGGCATTCCTCACTTCAGTTACAGTTCGAGGGGTGGCTGGGGTTGTCTGCCCTAGACTCTGGGAGGGACAGTGGGAACTTGGGATTGATGGGTCGGTGGGGTAGGATGTATCTGCCCCCGACAGGTGGTCCCTGGGGGTCTCTGGTGCTAAGATCTGAAAGGGAAGAGACAGCATCCCAGGGGGTTTGGGTTGGTACCGTTCACAATGCTGAAAGGCCTCCCTGGGATCCCCTGTCAGTCCAGATCTGGCTACTGGACTAGCCCCCAGCGTGGTGCCATCTGCAGAGTCCTTGTTCTCTTGCTAGGCTGGTCCGCAGCTCTGGCCTGTCCAGACCTTCCCTGGGTCATTGAGCCATGGCCCTGTCTGCTGATCAGAGGCAGGAACACCGGGTTCTCAGCCTCTAAGCTAATGAGCAGAAGGTCGTGGGTTCAAGCCCTGGGATTCTGAGCTGGAGCCCCTCTTGGCTGGCTCTGCTCAGCAGCCCTAGGAGGGGTGCGTTGTGGGAGCTCACTATGCTTACAGCCTGGCTGGCAGAAAGTGTGCCTGGCCGGATGCCCCTCTCCTGGGAAGACCACTCTATTTAGTGGCATTCGTTCCCTATTAGAAGAACAGCTTGTTATCATGATGAGTGAAAGACCACTTTAATATCCGGTGGGATTGGGTCAGAGATGGTCCCAAAACATACATAGAAATTTCAAAATGAAGATAAAAGGAAGCATTGCTTGCAGCGAATGGCTTTCATTGTTCTGTAGGGAGTGAGGTGCAAAAATTCAATGAGTATTTGCATCAGAAGTCACCCCCCCCAGAGCTCCTAAAACACAGCGACCTTCTATTCTGTTTTTTGGTCCCCTCCTCTCCTTTCTGAGATGCCCAGAAGCTGGGTGCTTGATTCTTGGAAACCTTACCTGTAGTTTGTTGGGTTGTTTTTCCAACCTTGAGATACTTTCATTAAGCCCCTTTAATAACATGTTTGTCTAACTAGGTTATTGTGGCTGTGGCTTGCTGGCTTTCTCTCTCTTTCTCTGTACACATTCATTTTTCCTACAATCTCATGAAAAAAGACACAGTAAGGGATTATTCTGAGGTGGCGCATTAGTAACTAAATGGATGAGGCCTCATTCCCGCATCCGGCTTCCATCATCTGTGCTCACAGCCAGGTGCTGGGGCCAACCTTCACCTGTTGCAGGACTTCTATGGCTTGCTTTTGAGAGAGTTCAACCCTATAGGGTCAGCATCGCCAGGATCAGAACTTCAGAGAGGGTTAGACATTGTAAAAGAGAAAGAAAAGTTTATGCTGAACAGTACAGCCATCAGAGGGGTGCATAATCAGGTTTTATAAAATACCTTTCTTTGTTACAGAAATGATCACTCAAGCACACGGGAATATGGTATAGAGTAACAAGCTTTTTGAAAGAGGCTAAACCAAAGCCTCCCAGAGTCGTTTCTACCCCTGAGGACCCTCTCTGCTTACCTGTACCCCTGCAGAGGTTGAGAGGAGGGCGCACTGAGTCGTCTCGAGGGGTAGCTGCAGTCTGTGCATCAGACCCTGCTGTGTCTATGAACACCTTAGGGGTCAGTGGTCATATCTGAGATATGGTTCCCAATAAGTGGGTGATCATTATCTCCTTGTACTTCAGAGCTTTACAACGGGAGTCTGTATTTAGACATGAGCTATTACAGCTTACCTGATCAATATCTCCCTTTAAAAAGAAATCCCACACGTGTAATTCACTGATTCCCCATTTCCAGCAGAGGTCTGCTATGGCCAGCTCCCGGGGTGTGTGTGTGTGTGTGTGTGTAAGTGTAATTAATGGGAAGAAATTTAGGGCTGCTGAGCAGGAAG
The DNA here is from genome assembly GCF_000696425.1 of Galeopterus variegatus. Lineage (NCBI taxonomy): Eukaryota > Metazoa > Chordata > Mammalia > Dermoptera > Cynocephalidae > Galeopterus > Galeopterus variegatus. The sequence goes on along the minus strand of NW_007729807.1, from coordinate 215,747 downwards.
AATCTAAAGACATTTTCTTTTCCGCATCAGCAGGCAGCTCATGGGCTTCTCTCCTTTTTTTGCTCCTAACTTGTATTTCTTTTTAAAACTTCAGTTCTCCCTTTCCTTTGGGACAAATAGATCCAGGAAAGGAAGAGCCCAGCTTTGATGACTGGCTGAGGGCCTCCTGGGGAGGGGAGAGCTGGGTGCTTCCAGGCCTCTGGGGATGGCAGAAGGGCAGAGCACTCCTCCTAGCTGGCAGGCAAAGGAGGGAGGCATGGGCTTTTCCCCGAGCAGTCTCCCGCTTTTCCCTGATCCCAGAATAGGCTGCCTTTGAGGCCACCTTCTAGTATCCCCGGAGAAAGCTCCTGATTAAGATCAGATTTTTTCTTCTGGGCTGGGAATTTGGGGTTCGGGTACGTATTTTCCCAGTAACTTGATAGGTAACTAGGGGAGTCACTTCATTCTCAAGGCTTCAATTTTCTCTTCTGTAAAATGGAGCTGTTGGATTATTTTATGATCTGGAATTATTTTGGGGTAGTATGCTGTACGTAAGACTGAACTCAGAGTTGAGCCCGAACTTTGCCTCTTCCTCGAAGTTCTGCCGGCTCCCAGGCAGTTGGTGGCCCCACCTTCTGTACTCCCCCCAGGTCCACAATTGATGCAGGGCACATATGGCCTTGTGTAGTCACAGCCTAGGTCTGTCCCCACCCCCCCAGGGAAGGGGCCATTCTTGGGGCAGAAACTGAGACTTCTCCGTCTTTATAATCCTGGGGCCTTATCCAGTGCTTGGTGCTTACTAGGTCCTTCATAAACACTCTGAGGCAAACTAATCAGTGAGAAACAGTAGATAGCATTGTCTTCAGTTAGTGCCTCAGTTTCTGCTGGAACCAGAAAGTTCAATAACTTAAGGAACCAAAAGTGTGATGGGAAAGGGCCCTACTGAAGGCCCAGATGACTCCACAGTGCATGAGCTTGTGCCACCCTCTGATGTCTTCTTCCATGACATAACAGACAGGAGGGTGGTATCCCAGCTTTGGGGGAGGGTATGGAGTTCTCAGTACTCCAAGCATGAGGCTGGATGGTACTTTTCCACTAGGAAGGGCAGGGAAGCTGGTTTTGCTCCCAGATATAAGGACTCCTCTCTTTGCTGGGCCACAGGAGTTGCCCACGAGGCAAAGGAGAACCAGGTCTGACTTTGCGTTTTCTGTGCTGGGTCTCAGAGATGGCTGCTGCCGGCCTAGAGCAGCTCAGCAGTTGCATCCGTGCATGGTTGGAGGAGTTCTGCTGCATTTGTCTGTCCCCACTGGCTCACCTGGTCTGCTGCTTGTGGATCAGTTTGGGATATTTGTAAACAGTGTCTGCCTGGGGTAAGAGGGGCTGCCTGTGGCTATGGGAGAGACTGGGTCCCAGAACTAAGCTAATTGGCCCACAGGGGGATGGACCTGCAGACCTTCACCTCATTAGCACTACATTTAGACCACTGAGCTCTGGCTTCCTTCTGACCTTTCCATAATAAGGACTCAAGGTGGGGTTTCTGCAAAAGTGGGGCAACGGAGAGCCAGGGCTAAAACAGCTCCGCTTGGCAGAAGAGGTTCGGTCAGAAATCAGACTGGGCCAGGCCAGCTGAGGTCAAGGGCGATTTCAGAACCAGGCTTCCAGCTGCTGCTCCTCACCTCCCATGGCCTTCAAGATGATTGGCACGGGTGTCAGGTGATAGTTGTTTCCTTAAGAGTGTGTCATCCAGGCCTGGGGTTGGGGGCGATGTCAAGGGGTTCAAGGGAAGACCCCCCACTGTCTCCCAGGTCTACCCCTCCTCCACCCTTCTCAAGGAGTCTCCACAGAGACCACCCGACACTTGTGGGGTCCTTGGGAGACAGCCTGAAGAAGGGTGGTGGCAGCATTTAAAATCCCCTTTCTGTGGAGATGATAGAGCTTTTCAGAGCGCCAGTCTCTCTGCAGAGTGGGAGCAATTTCCCTGTAATTGGTAAAGTAACCGTAACTGCTCTGTCATTTGTATGTAGCGCCACGTAATTGCACGGTAACCTTTGCCGCGGTGCGCGAGAGAAGTGCAGGGAGCTATTAGATTGTAATTCGGAGTGTCAGCTCTGCTCCCCAGGCCACCTTCACCGCCCAGGCTCGCCAGGCCCCCAGGAGGTTGCCATGGGCCCTCTCTGCATCCACATCCAGTTCAGGGTCCTGCTGCAGGGTGGGACTGCTTGTCACATGCCATTCTCTGTAGTGCCCTCAGCTAGGAAGGGTCCTCTGCGGTGACCTAGGCCAGCGCTTCTCTATGTTAGCATGCGCAGCTCAAAGTCACCTGGAGGGGTGTTAAGATGCCTGAGTCCCACCCCCAGACTTTCTGATCCAGTAGGTCTGAAGTGGGGCTCTAGAATTTACATTTCTGAAGAATAGCGCTCAATCTTCTGGATCTGAGATCATATCTCTCCTCCTTCCTTGGCCAAATATCTATCTGGTTCTGAAAGATCTTCAGGAAGTGCCACCTTTGCTATTTCATCTTGACATTAGACCCTTTGTCTTGATAACACTGCTGAGGTAGATACCATGAATTTCTTCAAAGATGCCAAGGTTCACAAGAGTTTTCTGAATTGTCTATTGGTGACAAATGATGGTCAAAGCTAACACTCCTATGGCACTTACTAAGTGCCAGACATTGTTCTGTGTATATTAAATCATTTAATTCTCACCACAGCACTACAAAGTATGCACTGTTATTATAATTTCCATTCTGCAGATGACAAACTCAGGCACAGAGAAGTTAAGTGACCTGTCCAAGATCACACAGCACGAAGTGGCTTAGCTGGGTTTCAAACCTGGGCACCCTGGCTCTAGTTCCATACTGTTATCCACGGTGAAACCCAGGGTTTAATTTCGTTGCTCATCCATCCGTCCATTTGACACACATATCTTAACCAGCTATGACCCAGGCACTAATCTAAAGGTACAAAGATGCATAAAACCTGGTCCCTGTCCTTGAGCTCATAGTCCCTGGAATGAGTGGATCTCCCATCTTAATTTATACCCCACTCATTCCATGAGGACACTTGAGGCAGAGAAAAGAAGATAGTGTCCTCCTGATAAGGGCAGAAGGGACCCAGAGGGGCTGGCCCAGTCTAAGGCCTCTAGATAGGGCTGCCTGAGTGAGCACCATATATATTTCCATGCAGTGGAAATGTATTTCCTTCCCTCGTAAGAATGGAGTTATTCTCTAATAAATAAGCATGATAGCAGTGGCTTTAACTTGTCGTGGGTATTTATGGAGTGACAGGAGGGGAGGCTAGCCCTGGATCTGTGGCATGGCTGGGCTCCTGATTACAACTGAGTCCAGTCTTGGCTCTTCTGGCTGTGGCTCTAATCTCACAGTTAATGGGGCCCAGGGGAAGGCTCCGACAGAGCCAGGGCAGACACTCTCCTCCCCCATTGCCCAGGGTGCTCAGGAATCCACACCAACCCTCACCTGTCCAAGGCTTTCACCAATTAGCCTTCCCTTTCAGGGACCAGGCATCTGCTCCCTATACCTCGGCCTCCCAGGTCTGCAGGCCTTGGGAGACACTGCCTTGTCCTCCTCCCCCTGTACTGTAATTACCCAGTGGCCACAGTTCAGACCCAGCAGGTCAGGAGGCATGCTAGGGCCACTCCCTGCTCTGGACTGGGTTTCCACTAAAACCCCAGCATGACACTGCATCTTACACTGATGAAGAGCTTCCCAGTTCACCAGGTGCCCTCACTCCTACTACCCCACCCAGCCCTCACGATGGTCCTGCTTGCTATTTGACAGCTGGGGACAGTGAGGTTCAGAGAAGAGCAGGAACAAGCTGTGCAGCTGGGAAGAGCTTAGCTGCCATTCAAACCCAGGTCCTGTGAGCGTTTCACCACTTCAGTGTTACAAATCCCTCCCCATTGCCCCAGCATCGAGGGAACAAAGAGTGAGGCCACCTGCACCACAGCTGGGGACCTCAGCAGCCACACAGACCTGGACTGCACTTGGTCCAAGGCCACCATCTCATCTTCATTTTCTGGGGACCCACATAAGGGACGAACCCAGCCTGGGGAGAAAGTCATCCCTGACCGGATGCTACTCTCTAACCTGACGACAGCCCTGAGGTAGGTGGTGTGGGGCTGGCTGCGACGGTCAGGTGAGGCACCAACACCTGCCTCCTGATGGGCCCCACAGCGAGCTGTCAGGAGCTGAAGACGGCCAGAGGCTGGTTCTGGCTGCCAGGCTAGGCTTTCCTGGCTTCCTTCTGATGAAAAAATCCTGCCCCCAGCCCCTTGCCATGTGAGGTGCTGCAGAGGAAGGGACTCACAGGTCCCTGACTTTCTGCCTCCAAGCAAGCGTGATTTAATGATGCAGTTGACCAGGTGCCTGTGCTCTTTTTGTAGGTGGCTGTTGATTTACTTGTGTTTTGTCCAGCTGTGGGGAAGAATTGTATTCAGTAACACTGACCACTCGGAAATGAGATTCTGGGGGCTGAGAGGCCTGAAGCCTCCCGAGATTAATGAGGTTTGTGGCAGGCGTAGTGGGGGACTGTGAAACATGAGCTGCCTTGCTCCCTGCCTCAGTTTCTCCCTGTGCAGTGTGGACAATCACTTAGCCTCATCTACTTGGAAAATGGATCATAGTGGGCAAAGTGCAAAGTTTGCTGATGGCAGATGTCCCTGCATGAGAAAGTCAGGGATCCGGACTGCTTACGAATCAGAAGCAAGAACTTCCAAGGGCCATGAGGATTGCCAGCACCCAGGCTGCCCTCGGAATGTCTGGCAGGGTGCTGCAGTTATGTCCAGTAGGAAAAGGCATTGTCATCCCTTTACCTGGATTTTTTCTTTCTCTGTCCATCCCTTTTATCTGCCACTACCTGTCTCCTTCCCCATTTCCTCATTTTAGGGAAGAATGATAAAGATTAGACTAGACCTTGAAAGGTCCCTCCTAAATTTGACTCCTATAGTTTTACTTAGGGGGAGGGGAGAGAGTTATGTTTGGTCTGGGCTTGGACCAGACCCTGCAGGAGAGGCCAGAAACTATTGAAGGCATGGAGCAGACATTTGCTCTGCACCTGGCAGCCCGGGACTGCCACACTCTCCCCTTGTCTACCCCGACTGCCCACCATGGCAGGAAGAAAGGGACAGGTCAGAGAGAGGCTTGAGATACTTGGCATGTTGTCTTCCCTGAGATGCACAATGGCTGCCCACCCCGCTTCTGGGGGGAGCGGAGGAGCCCCCGAGGCTCTGGAGAACTCGTGGCTGGCCACTTTCACACAGTTCTGCTGGCAAACGCCTGCCTGCTGTTCTCCAGATGCCTTTTCCTCTGGCTGGATTGAAGCCTTCAATAAAGCGACACCTTGTATTTTATTTCACTCCTTTCTCTGCAAAGTCCAAAGACGTTTACAAGCATGAGCTCAGTAGGCTTTATGGTAGCCCATCAAAAAGCAGGAATTGTTTCCTTCATCTTTATAGAGTGGAAAATAAAAGCACAGGAAAACGGGGTAACTCTTCTGAGGCCACACAGTTCTTCCAAGAAAGTGGAAAATCCAGGATATGTTCCCAGTGCCTCGGAGAGGTCTGAGCCAAACCAAAGCTGCTCTCCAGCCACCAATGAGGTCTTTGCCACTACGCAGTACCACAGGACCACTGGGTCCCTTTGTTATAGGGGGAGCTGGAGGAAAAAAGGGAAAGATTAAACCAGAAGGACTGTGGGGGAAACAGGCCCAAAGGTTTTTCCTGTTGGTTCCTGACTCCTGAAATTGTATTTCTTGGAGTTAGGAGTAAGAGCTGGGTCAGTGTGCCCCACAGGATATCTAGAGAATATTCTCTTTTAAAAAAACACTAATAGGTATTCCAGTCAAAACGGTTTGGGGAATAAAATGTTAGGGAGAGGCTCAGACAAGGTTAGACACATTTCTTCTTGAAAAGACTTTTCAGGATTTTTATGTAACTAATCATTAGGAATCTCTTTAGATGACTTAGAATGTTTCCCAGAAATTTGCCTGAGGAGCCCTTTTACGTCGAGCATCTCGGGAGGCTGGGGTGGCACGGGTGACACTTTGGGAAGTGCTGGTGCAGGCATGGTAGGGCCAGGGCTGATCCTCTTGGTCATGCTCCAGAAGAGATTAGGGGGCCTGAGACTGAGGCTGGTGAGGAACCACCTGGGGCCCTCCCTTCCCCCATTCCTCCTTTCCCAGCCCCTCTGTAGTGAGGCATCATTCATGTGCTAATGTTTCTAGTTCTCTATTCTGCACTTTCGAGTCCTCATCTGTGTGTCTGCTCAATGACATGTGTGTAGTTATGCAGGCCACATCCCTCTCATGCCTGGGCAGAGCTGTCTGGGGCCTTTGCTCATCGAGGGCTGGCTCAGTGCTTTTCCATGTGATGGAGATGGTCAAAGCTACCGAGATGGTGTCTGGAAGGGTTGGAGGAGGGTCAGAGAGATCATGGAGTCTGGTGAGAAGAGGCCTCTGGGATCTGTGTCTTGGGCCATGGTCCTGCAACTACCTACTCAGGTGACTATTGGCAGGTCACCTAATCTCTCTGGAGCTGAGTTTTTCATGCAAAAAAAGGAGAGATCTGTACCAGATGACTCATCTCTACGGATTCTTCTAGCTCTGTAGTTGCCTGCCTTGATACCTCTGCCAATTGCCCTGATACTCCCCTCTAATTTTCCTTTTTTATTTGCAGCTCTTAACTATTGATGATAACTTCTGTGGCCTGGACATGAATGCCCCCCTGGGAGTGTCCGACATGGTGCGTGGCATTCCCGTCTTCACGGAGGACAGGGACCGCATGACCTCTGTCATCGCATACGTCTACAAGAATCACTCTCTGGCCTTCGTGGGCACCAAGAGTGGCAAGCTGAAGAAGGTAGGGTGAGAGTCGGTCATTTTGGTTATGTGAAGCCAGTCTGTCCCCGCTGGGATGGACATTATCGCATGTTTTTCCACTACCTAGGGCCTCGTCGCCAGTGACAGGGGTTTGAGCTTAGGAGATATGCTGCTGTTGAGGTCATGACGGTCACCTTGTCCTTTCTCTGCCTTCGTAATGTGGTTGTCAGTGGGCGTGTGGATTCACCTCCTCCCTAGAGCTGGTGTGCACATAAGAAGTGTTAGCCCTGCCTCACTAGGTTGTCGTATGGCGTACTCTGTTCCACTTTGGCTTGTGCCCCAAGGAAAAGACTTTATTAGGTGTAGGTGGTTGGGGGTGGGTGGGCAGAGGGGTGGGACATGACTGTTCCTCTTGCTTCAGCCCCTTGGCCTGGCGCATCTGTCTGGAATCCATTCAAGGAAGAGATGGAGGAAAGTGCGGACCTATTAGAGTTACCAATGGGACTAAGAGCAAAATCGTGGATGAAGAAACCATGGATGCTGCAGGGCCTCGAAATTGCTCAAGGCGGGGCAGAGAGGCATGCTCTGGGGGCCTGTCCTGTCTTCCTCATCCTCAGTAGCTGGATGCCTTCTGGGCCCTGGGAGACCTCGGCCACCGCAGTGTTAGGAGCATCGTCCATCCTGGAACGTTCTCTGCTTCCCAGCTTCTCGTCTTAGTGAGTTGGAGCTGGCTCTGTAGTGTGCCCTCCTGGGTTGGGTTAAAAGCCTTTCTAGGAACGTAGGCTATAGGTCCTGTGTTCCGTTGGCTGATAATTGCATTCCAGTCTTTTCCAGGAAATAGTGGTGACTCCATGTGGAGCTCCTGCTTCTTTAGGCTTCCCTTGGAATTCTCTGGACATTGTGTGAGTCAGACTGAGTAAGGAGGCACTGCCTGATCAAGACTGAGCCTTGATCCCTACTTTTCTCTTTGCTATATTTTTGGGTATTAGATCCAGGTGGTCATGGGGAAATGTTCTGTGCAGATCTAGAGGACCATGCCTATTCTGTCCTCCTGCTATGTGACAGCCCAGACATGGTTTCTTTATGTGAACTTGACATGTCCGTGGACCAGGTCATGGGTCTGCAATGTGAGAGCATGGAGGGTGGGACGCAGGGAGCAGAGAGCTTGCGAGTGGGGGACGAGCGTGTAATCACATGGGTAACAGCTGGGAAAGAGAGCAATGAGCACAGCGAAGCGCCAGAGCCCTGTGCAAGGGTGATGCACACAGCGCGTCGTGTGTCTAGTGTCACCGAGGAAGAGGCGATCCCTTCATTTTAGCGTATGCCTTCAGTGTCACAACTAGAAAGTAATTTAAATATCATCTGCATGTCTTTAAGAATTATGTTTATTATAGTTCATAGTTTCCTTCCTTTCTGCAAAGAATATAGTAAATACAATTGAAGCTTTTCTCACTGCCTTGGCTTCCTTGTGATTTTTACCTCCATGTTGAACTGAGTTTCACGGGCGCCCAGAGGAGAAGCTGCGAGGCGTGGGCATGTTGTCACCACACAACTCCTGCATCAGTGGTCGTGGCCTTCCCAGTTCTCCCTGTAGTGCACGTTGTCACTCGTCACTTCCAGTTGCTGTCAGGAATCCTGGTCGACACGGGCACCTCTCCTCTTTCCTCAGTCTGGGGGATCGGATAACCGGGCTTGCTGCGATTGTGTCTAGTGAGCCTCAGTATACACTGAGGACCGAAGTGCCTGAGCTTTAGGGCGGGGACCTTGTGGATGTTTCTGTAGGTTGCTCGGGCTCAATTCTTCAGTATGATTCGATGAGTTTGGTTTGCTGGAAAAGTGAATTCTAAATGCCAGTCATTGCCATATGCAACTCATACAATGAAATGTCTGTTGATTGCTTTGCCTGCTCCAGTGGGTAAGTAGACACTACTGAGAGTAAATAAACAAGCAAGGCAATCTGGGGCGCCTTCCCTCTTTTCTCCAGTGATCCCAGTTGCAGTGCAATAGAGAAGTAACTTTCTCCACTGCCCTAAAAGGTTCCTACCCACCTAATGTCCTACCAGCTGCCAAAGGATCATTTATGTGCTGACAAGACAGAGTAGACTCTGGATGGGGATTTTTTTGGTGTCATTGTCTGAGCTGATTGGACAATGAATGACGTCAGTGAAACAAACACTGAAAGTTCAATGCACATATCAGAACAGGGAGTTATTTTTTCCTGTAAAAAAAAAAGAGAGAGAGAGACATGATTCCTGGCTGTAGCTGCATCATAAACCCCAAACAGTCAACTTGCAGGTGCGTGCTGTTGGTTGGAGGGTGGACTGAGGCAGAAGGTGGCGGGTGCTTTCTTACCTGCAGAAGCCTGTTCCCCGACAGGGAAGTCAAGTGCTGGTCATCTCCATGAGTGTGGGATGAGAACACCCCCAGGAGCCTGGATAAGCAAAGTGCTCAGACACCACCCTCATGGGACAGGCAGGGGAAATAGCCCAGAAGTCACCCAGGCTGGCAGCGACAGGCAACACCTGACCAGGAGGCTTGGGGCTTTATAATTTGCAGCTGGCATTTCCCATCTTTTACTTTGGTGGGTTTATATAAGAACAGTTCTGTTTCAGCCACCTGGGATATTGCTTTTAATTTCCAGAGCAGTGGCAGGGCTGGTGAGGCATAAACATTTGAAAGGTAAGAGCGGAAGGGTCATGGGATGGGGAATGAGCCCTCGGTTCTCCAGGGGACAGCCAGGCCATCGGTGCAGCCCGACTTTCTGCTCCATGGGCTCAGAGTGGCAGCCTTTTAATAGCTTTGTGCAAGCCCAGCTCCCGCTTCTGCAGACTCAGCACAGCCGGCCCAGGGGACAGTCTGAGTTGGGAAAGGAAGGCTGGGCCGCCGAGTCTGTTGTTTGAAATAATAAAAAGCAAAAGTGGCCCGTTTATTTATTTTTCCAAAACAATAGAATTTCCCACCTCCCTTTGCTCGCTAAGCACCACTCCCCTTTCCTTGTAATAACTCTGCTTTGCTTTTCCCAGAGGTTATCAGGACCACAGTCACCTTTGGGCAGAGGCCCAGCCCTGACAAGCTTCTGGGCTGCAGGAGGATCTTGCGGGAAGTTTCGTGAGCCACTGAGACCAGGGTGTGAGAATAATGGAAATCATACTGTAGCCGTAATTACAGAGTTGGCTTCTGTGAGCCCTGTAATAATCTCCTGTGTGTATCAAGGGCCTTTCAGAGCTCTTTGCAGTATGACAAGGGACTTGAAGTGGGGAAGGTGGGCGGGAGGGGGCTGGTGGGCTTGCCCAGAGTAAGGGCATTTGCTGTGGGTTTCAGGGGCCTAAGAGCTAGACTGTAGCTAATCCGTAGGCTGCCCTCAAATTACTGACTTTTCATTTTGTTTGAAAGGTGTGGGTCCTAATCATTTGCAACCTTGCCTTTGATGACCATAATTTTACTCCTCTAGTGCACATATCACATGAGGCAGGGGGAAAGGAGGTGAGGAAAGTACCAATTTGGATGTCTTTTGTGTTTTCTGATGTGTGTGTTATGGATGGTATTGGCAGACCTTTTTCCACAGCGAGCGTTAAAGGCATGTGTTGTTAAGAAACATGGCATATAAATGCTACAGTCATTAGAGGTGCCTAGGAGCTTCGAAATAACCCACAGACTGTTAGCATTTCAGCTACAGGTAAAAATATTATGGCAAACAGCATCTTGACTTGCTTTAGGGTATCTGTATAAATCTGACCCAAGTTGGGGTAACCAGGTCAGTGTTGTCTCAGGACAAGATTTCTTTGCTTAAATATTTCTGCTGGAATCCTTTCTCTTTCTCTTTCTCTGATTTATGCTTTCCTTTCACTAAGTGATCATTTTTATGGTTGCTGTTCAGCAGCGAATTACTGCTGACGTTAGTGGGAGAGGCTAATGTTCATTGTGAACCATAACATCATAAACTTCCACTTGAGGTGTGATTGCTCCTTTTGTTTAGGGATCGCATCTTTCCGGGATGTTTCTGCTGGGTTCAACTGTTCGCACCTATGGGGAGGAGCACTCTGTGGTTGTTGGCTAAGCAGAACTCTGGCTGACCTGCTGTCAGCCTGTTGCAGGACACGCACCATGTGTACGTGCCCATACCAAGCCACGTCAGCCTCTCTGGAATTGAGTGTATGTCCGCATGGAAAGTCAATAGGAGCATAGAACACAAAAATCATTCTTACTGGGAATTTTCATGCAAATTAATTTAACTTTCTAATTTTTTTGAGCCTGTTTTAAAATTAATTTGCTTATGTTCCCTAGTACCTCAGCACAGGTCCAGAAGGGGAACCAGACAGAACTGGAGTGGGGAGGAGGGAGACCCACCTGGGGCTAAGTGCCATTCAGAAAAACACTGGCTCTCAGGAATGGCTGCTGTGCGTGTGTTCGTGTGTGTCTGCAGTGCTTGAGTCATAAGGCAGTATCAGATCAGAATTCCAGCCCCTGCTTTGCCACTTCCTAAATGTATCTGGAAATTCTTTTTTAAATTCCTCTGGAAATTTGAATCCACTTTAACTAAACATAAATTCATGCCACATGAAGCTCTCCAGATGGGTGGAGGTATCAGGAAATCAAATGCAGATACAAGGTTGGAACTCCAAATTGACTGGGAACCCACGATTAGAGCAGAGGGCACGTGTGTTAGATACAGGGTTGGATCGTTAGCACTGTTGTGCTATGCTGTTCTCACACCCAAGCTGCTGCAGGATTGCATGTTGAAGCACAGCGGAAAGGCAAAGAAATGTGGAAGAATCAGTGCTGACCAATTTCCATTATGGGAAGAGACCGTCAAAGCATTTTTGTTTGTTTCTTGCTGCATCATTTTTGCATTTTCTACCCCTGGTTTTGCAAGTATTATGTCTTTATAGATCTTAATCTTGAAGGTATGTTGTCCCCACATTGTACCCAGTAGATAAAGAGAGCAACTAGCTGGTCAGTGTCTTCTTGGGTAGTTTTATATTCTTGGACACTATTAAGCCCTTACTCAACCATCCCTTTAACATTAATTGTATCCCTGCTGGCCCTATTTTCTTACCTATTCCTATTTTTCACCCCTCTGCCCTATGTTCCACCCACCTCGCCTGCATGTCCCCGGGGGGATCTCAAGTGGTCACTTGGAGTTGACCTGAACAAGCATGGGGGAGTGTCCTCAACATGACGTTTCTGCTGCAGCCCTCTCAAGGCAGCTTGATGCCAACAGCTGGGCATAGACCTATTTTCCTTCCAGTTTCCTCTTGAAACATATGTTGAGATCCCAGCAAATAGTACCTCAGGAACACGTGTCATTCTGCTTTCCAAATGATCATTGCTAGTGCACATGATTTAAGGAGATGGTTTTAAATGAGTTTTGCCAATTTAAGATTTATTGGTGGTACATGTGCCACTTTTTTGAATCATATGTGTGTGTATACATATACATTTGTATTGAAAGATCCTGATCATAAATTAAAATGCAAAGACATTAAAATTGGAGGAAGTGCTGCAGAAACACCCCAAATCATAGAGCGCATCCAGTCAGCTGATACACAAATGTCAGACGCACTGGGGGAATTTATCCAGTGACACATGCAATTGAAATAAAATATTGTGCTTTACAAGAACATATCATTAAAATGAAAACTAGCAGCATATGAGTGCGACCATGTAACCAAGACAACAAAGATGGGAGAGGATGGAAGATTTGATGTGGGGAGGAGGAGGGCGGAGATAGAGGGAGAAGAGGAAGTGTCCCCAGCTGCCAGTGGTCCCCTCACTGCAGGCTTGGACCTGTCAGACTCCAGATGGGATCAGAATAGAATCTTCATGCCAATACCAGTGAAGGCTCTCAGCGAGGACAGAACCAGGGAGGTCTTCATTACTGAAAATTGCTACGACTTCCTCGGCCTCTTTGATGGGGAAGGGAGTGGCCCCTGGACTGATTTGCAGCCCACCAGTTAAGGCTCTGATTGGGGGTCTGCTTAGAGTCTCTACTTTTTCTTAGGGTACTTCCTGTGAATGGGGCCACCGGGTTTGCTTCTTGGTGGTGTCACAGTGCTTTTTTCAATAGTGTTGGCTTCTCATAGAAGCATCCATGGTGACTTTTTAAAACAGCTCTCTCAATTCTCATACCCCATACCTTCTGTCCTGGCCCAGGGGACACAGGTGTATTAGTTATCTATTGCTGTGTAACAAACTTCCCTCAAACATAGAGGCTTAGAAGGACATTTATTATCAGTTTTCGTGTGTCAGGAATCCGGGCATTGCTTAGCTGGATCCCTGGCTTAGGGTCACTCCCAGACCACAGTCAAGGTGCTGGCTGGGGCTGCAGTCTTCTCAAGGCTAATGGCCAGCATGGGGGAGAACCTTGCTGGAGATACCAGCTCTTTGCCACATGGGCCCCTCCATGAGGCTACTTACACAGCACGACATGGTAGCTGGTTTCTCCAGATGAGAGAGAGAGAGAGAACAAGAGAGGGTGGCAAGAGGAAAGCCACTGATGTTTTGAAACCTGATTTCAGAAGTGGCGTGCCATTGCTTTTGCTGTATCCTGTTGGTTAGAAGCTTCCATTCGGTCCACCTCCCTGTCAGAAGTGAGGGCGCTCTACAAGGACATGAACTCTAGGAGGTGGGGTTACAGGGGGCCATTCTAGAAGCTGCCTACCATGCTGGAGATTTGTTTCTGGGCTGTTGAGGGGACCTGAACCAATAATTTTAAGCTTCAAGTTAACTTCTGGTGAAGGGGGAAGGGCACAGCCTTGGTCAGGGACCACACTGGTCCTGTCTTCTGGCTTCTCAAGGTTTTGACTGCAGACATGGAGAATCCGGAGGATGAACAGGAGGACAGGGAGTGGTGCCACACCCCAGGACCAGGGCTGAGCAAACTTATTCAACCAGGAGGCTGGAAGCTCGGGGCTGTCCCTGGTGTTCCATTAGTGTAGGGGGAGGGGAGGGCTTTAAGGTGGTGGCGGAGGGAGACTTGGATTTAAAATCAGCTGGCGAGAGCTCTGCGTGGTCGTGGAGAGCCCTCACCTCCTGACTGCCGCCCCTACTGGGAGTCACCTGGCCCCACAGGAAGAGGTCATTTTCCTAGGGAATGGGGCTGGCAGAAAAGAGAAGATGGGAAGGGAACTAATGTGCTTTGAACTCCTGGTAGGTACCAGACATCATTCTACGTGTTTTACAAACATTCCGTACGTTGATTATCTTACATAATCCTCAGCATTGCCTTTTGGAGTAAATATTTCAACCCCCATTTGCCCATGAGGAAAGGGATTGAGAAACTCCCCAGAGGTCCCCACAATCTAATCCGAGGTCTGCCCTTTGGCCCACTTATATAGTGCTATTGTGGCCTCCACCTGAGGCCTTGCTCTCGGGCTGTGGGTAAGTCACCCCACGACCACGAGAGGAGGGGTCTCCCGGCCTCCTGTGCCTGGCCGGCCTGCCTGTTGGCAGCACCTTCTTTTCATTCCCTCTGGCCCCACCCTGGCTCAGGGCCTCGATGTTCCTGCTGCAATGAACACGGCTGTACCTGACTTCCCTGTCTCTAGGTGCTCCTTCTAATCCATCCTGTAAAGTGTGGCACATTCATCCTCCTAGAGCAGCTCCAATCCTCTCACCCTCCCTGTTCAGAAAAACAAAACTCGCCTCTTCCAACCTTCCATGGCTCTGCCCACATGTACATGGTCTTGACACCCTGAGGACAAGGTCCCCAGCCCTGACCTTGGGCCCTGGCACACTGCCTGGCCCTCTCATTTTGAGTCCTGGGAGCCCTGGCTAAATTTAAATGCCGAGGAAGAGGCTCCCACCTGAGAAATGGTGGGAATCCCACCTCTGCGGCTGCTCCTGAGGCCTGCTCCACTCCCGAGGAGCAATTATGTCGAGCTGGTGCCCACAGCGCAGGGGGCGGCATGGGGGGGGGAGGCTTCCCAGGCAGCAGAAGAGCTGTGCTTTTCCATGCGCCACTCACCTGCTGCCTGTCTTTTGGTTTCTTGCCAGAATCATCTCTCCCAGCAGCCTGTGGGACCCTGCGTGTGGTCTGGATGATTTTCCTGGTGCAGGGCTGCAGGGCATCTGGGTCCCGTCTTTGCTCATTTGGAAGATGGCATTTTCATCAGCCCTCTCTGGCCTCATTGCCCATCTCTCTGTGACTCCTGGTCATCCCAAGCACTTCCTCCACCAGGGCACCAAGCTTCCTCTTCTTTCTAAATGGCTCAACCCCCAGACCCGAGCTGCTAGGCTACTTATTCTCTCAAGCCTTTACAGCTTTCCTCAGTTTACCCTCTCAGCTCTTGCCATTTTCTTCCTGTCATCCTGTAGAATCGTACTTTTATCTTCCTGAGGACAGCTCACCAACATTATCTTGACAATTTGCCTGGGATGACAGTGGGGTTAGGAAGGCCTGAGACAGTGCTGTCTCCACAAGTTCTTTATAGATTTTGTGACATGAGGACGGTGAGACTGGGTGGGAGGTTAAGGAGACTGAGTGTCAGAGATGTGCTTGCATAGTTCTTTATGTAACATTTTTAAAAAGTCAGATGCCCTTTTAAAAGAATGCAAAGGATCCCTAAAGAGCAGCATTCTTCCCCCCAGACCACCCCCGATGCCCACTGCCAGGTGGCACTGCCTCTATTGCTCCGCACAGGTTCTGTGGCCCGCTAAGGTGGAGGGTGGAAGACCACATTCCTCACATCTGTGTCACTGGCATAGCTGGCTGGGGACCCAGGTCTAATTTGTTGACTTGCCATGCCCTGTTGGTGCTTGTGTGAGTCTCCTTGGGAAAGGCTAGCCAAGGGTTGGGTCTGTGAGACGAGGGTGTTGGCTCGGGGTTTTCTCCCACCCAAAGGCTCCCCCTTCCTTGGGGCTGCCCTCTGTTTACTGAAACTTCCAGCATCCTCAGTGCCTCACCTGGTCCCAGGTTTTCCTTTGGCACCTCCTTTGAGTCCCCTCCCAGAAGGTTCCTCTCCTCCTAGAGAAGGCTCCTGAGGCTTTGGAGGCAAGAAGTTTGGAAGGGAAGGTGATGGATTGTCTTTCTGCTTAACTACTCCCACCTCCAACCAGGATGTGAATGTTCTGGGGCTGGGGTGGCTAAATTTGAGTGTGGCCTGGGATGGGCTTGAGAGGCCAGAGTAATGCTGAATCCAGCTGGTGACTCGCTCTCATCACTGCATCCAAAACTTAAAGCAAATCCTGCTGCTTTCCAGGCCTTCCCCATAGGAAGCTCAGAAGCCAATTGCTTTTTCAGCCTCCTGGTAGGATTATACCCAAGACCATATGGGAATCTTATGCACATTGTGGGCCTTGATGACAGTGAAGATGGTGAGATACCTTCAGTCCATTCTTTAAGATCTATAAGTCGATAGGTTCTTTAACTTGGTCTTTCTGCTCATTTATAAGCATTTCCCCCAGTGATAATTCACCTCTGTTCTGTTTGTTCTACCTTCTCCCACAAAAGTTAAGAATTTATCCATGATTTTATACCAGAAACATCATCCCTCCACTACAGCTATTTCTCCTGGTGGGTAAACAGGTTTTTTGAAAGGTCGTGTGTAATTTATAAACATATTTTAAATGTATTAGGTTAGCATACCTAGAATATCTTATTTAATTTTTATGATCTAAGTTGTTCTGGGCTTTCCCCCAGACATAACAGACTTGGGAGAGGAAAATACATCTTAAACCTCACTAGAGGGTGTGTCTTTCTTAGATCCAGTGAGGTTTAATCAGGCAGGATTGGCTTAGACCCTGGTGAACTTGAACTTGCACATTGTTGACCTTAAGTGCCCTCAGCTGGGTGGAGCCAGTGTGGCAGCTGGGAATGCTTTTCCTCTCTGTGATCAGGGCAGGGCCGTGGCCAAAGGGGTGCTGGTGGAACTGACTGCTTCCTTGCCTCAACCAGGCTGTGGGCTTCTTCATCTAATGGAAAGGTCATGGGCTTCTGGGTAGGAGATATGGATTCATCGAAGGAAGTCAACCAATCTTTTTCTAAAACGAAAAATCCTTTTCTAAATTTAATAGCCTCATGATGTATCTGTTTTCTCAGTCTGAGTTTTTATTTAGTCACATTTTGATTACCCAGAAATCACAGGCAATAGAAGGTTTCAACATTTGTAGCTGAGATTTTTTTCTGAAAGGAATTTATTCATTTTCTTTGCATAGAAAATACAGTTCATTAATATAACTAGATCTTTCTTCGCAAGGATGTCCAAGCCTTTTCCCAATTAGACTGCAAGTGCCCCACAGTGCTGCCCTGAAGGTAACAGCACTGAATAAAAAATGTATTTGAAGATTGGCTGTTGGGGTCTAGGGTCTTACAGTGCCTATGTGTAGGTGGGACTATATCAGCTAGTTTAGGCTAAGTTATGCTGTGGTAACAAATGACCTTCAAATTTTAGTGTCTTGCAACAACAGAGGTTATTTCCAACCCTTGTTCTTGTGCATCCTGGGTTGGTAGCAGCTCTGCTCCACATTATTTATCTGGGACAGAGGCTGAAGAGCAGCCCCTACCTGGGAATGCCAACGTCATGGCTAAAGGAAAAGAGATGGCAGAACTATACCACAGCTGTGAAGGCTGATGCTCATAGGAGGCAGGTGCTATTGCCATTCCATTTTATTGGCCCAGCCAAGGTGGTTGGTGTAGGAAATATAACCCTGCCACAGGAAGGGACCTCGTATGTATATGTGTGGGGTAGTGGGAGGGGAGGACAGAAAATGTGTTGTCAGTGTGGTTTACCATAAGGACAGTTATTGTGAACATCAGTATTCAGTCAAGAAATATCTTCTTGGTCATCCATAATGGGCTGTGTGTTCCTTGACTTAAAGAGTTTATGGTCTCTTCTTGCTTAATATTAGAGAAAACGTGCAAAAAATATAAGATACAGCTGATTTTATATCATCAACCCCAGGAATAGTACTGGAGATTAAAAACAAAAAACAAGAAGACCTCAATCCTCTCTCAGATTCTTTTCTTATGATTTACTTTTTTCTCCTAAAACTGAAACTGGAATTGCTCGTTTTCTTCCATTAGTCAGGCTTTGGATGTTTGTATCTCCTCAAAACTTAGGAGTGAGGGCACTTTTCTACTTAAATACAATGATTAGATTGTGTTTGGCAGATGTCTCGGATAATTAATTTATCCAAATTTATTGAATCATTTCTATCACCTACAATAGACCCTTCCAGATTAATTTTTCCATAAGTAATCTAACCTCAAAATATTCCCCCACTTTTCTTCTGAACCCACTTTGCTGACCATGAAATCAAAAATTCATTTTGGACCCAGGCAAGATATTGCCCTTTGAACTCCTTTGCTCAGAGCAAGGAACTCAGGGCTGGCTACTGACTCAAGACTAGCTCACAGATCTCCTTGTCAGGGTTCCCCACCAGCCTGCTCCTCTCTGGAAAAGGCAAGAGATGTGCAGATTTGGAATTCCAAGTGGAGGAAGCCATCCTGCAGATTGGTGTGGAAAACATTGATTTTTAGCTCTGAAATTCATTTTGTAGACTGCCAAGTGTTTGGCCAATATGTCTTAAACTTGCTTCATATTGATGATGCACGAGGAAACACTGAGCATTCATAACTGGGCAACATGATATGTATTTTCATGGCTGAGCTAGTGGCAGTGATTGTGAGGACCTTGGCAATCACAGAAAGCTCATAAGGACTGCCTGGTTGCAATTACGCTAGGAGGGGCCGTCTGGTTTTTTCCAAGCTCTTTACCTTCTGTTTTTAGGTAGGTAAGCTATACACCCACACACGCATGCCTGTGTACCTCCTGCCTACACATGCATTCACAGTCGTAAACATCCATTCGCAGTCATAAACATGCACATGCTCCTGATTCACACACATACCCCTGTTCACCTATGCACAATGAAGTGCACCCATGCATGCATGTGTGGGAGCCAGCAGAACCTTCTCTTTGTACTCAAGCCTGGGGCTGGTCACCCTGTGCTCTGTCCTCTTGGATGGAGCCTCTATTTCCTTCATGTTCTCTCTGGGAAATTAGCAGCACACTATCTAATCAGTCTACCTCTGACTCGCCCACTTTGCCTTCAAGATGATGACAGAGTAGAGCTATTTAGCTGTCAAATGCACTGACTCTTGCCCAGATGGACAGCGCCTCAGACATCAGAGTGGTTTCTTTTTCCTCCATGTGTGGGGGTAATGAGTCTCCCAGTTGCTTTTTTAAGTGCTTCTTGTGTCTGCCTTTAATTTTAATGCCTCTTGCTTGCTGACCTCGCTTCCCGGCAGCCAGCCTAAGTGTGATTCCCATAATTAGCTTAGTGATAATTTAATCCCTCTGCTTTAAATCTGATTGTTTTTGAGGGACTTGGGTCTGGGAGTAGGAGAAAGGGGACCTTTGCTCCTTTCTTGACCTTTGCTTTTGTCTGGGTTCTTTCTCTGTCCAGGGGAAGGGGCAGGGGCAGAGGAAGTGGTTGGGGAGGTGGGGGGCGGGGACAGTAATAGAGAGGCCCATGGCATCATGGGTAGATTCTGGGCAGGAAGCTGAAACCAAGTTTATTTGTCTGTCATTCCCTCTCTTATAATGGGTTCCCTTTCTTTGTCCTCATTTCCCCCCAAAAGTAAGAGGGCACATGAGTGTGGGTACACTAAAAGCTTTAAGATGCTCAGGGAAGGGGCAGCTTAAAAATGGGAAAACAATGTGCTTTGTCCAGGGGTTATGGCAACTACTCTCTCAAGCCCAAGGAAGGGGAGAGGAGCCAGGGGAGTCACTGAGTGCCCCCTGCTGCACCCACACCTGCTCCTTGGCACCCCAGCAAGCTTCATGCTCATGCTGGGATCTGTATCTGGGGCTGTCCATGCCTCTAAACTGTAAAGAGTCAGACCTGGGTGCTGTGTAAAATGTTGGAACTGACAGCCAGGAAATCACAACTTTGTTGTTGGCTGCACTTCTGAGTTTGGACAAATTGTTTATCCACACGTGTTTCACCTTTGGAGCAATAAGCATATTAACATATGCACCCACCATCTCTTTTATGAATAGGGTGAGAACAATAGGACTGCATATCTTAGAGCATTCTGTAATTCGCCAGGAGGAAAAAAACTAATAAAAATTAAGAAGATGGGGAGAAACTATATGACTGTCCATGTTTAGTAAACTTCTAAGAAGAGTCTTCAAACTCCATGGATGTAAACAGTCACGTGAACCCAGGCAGGGTAGAAGAGCATAGGGTGGAAGGCCTCCAGAGGTGGGAAGGTCTCCAGAGGTGGGGTCTCCCAGGGAAAACATCAGATGCTCCAAATAGATGCCCTAACCAGTCCTATGGGATTTAATTGTGCGTGCACGTGCGCTCAGGATCTCTTTGGAAGAACCACAGGTAGCCTAGTGATGAAGGTGAGAAGTGATTCATCTGAGCCACCCTAGCTGCTCACTGAGCTCCTACTCCCTGAGATGAGCTGTATGTAACTGGGGTGAATAACTGGGGTGAGGGAAAGCGGGACAGGCAGGGCACACTCAGCTCGGCGAGGCTTGGTTCCCTCCTTCCACCTCCTGCAGCCTGGAAACAAGGTCTTTGATTTATGATCTCACTTTTAATTAAAAGAGCAGCAGAAAAAAAATCTCCTGTTGCCTCTACGGATAAATGGTTCACAATCTGAACTGATTTTGTTTCTTCCCCAAATGCCCCAGAGCTGCAGGAAGGGTGTGTGTGTGTGTGTGTGTGTGTGTGTGTGTGTGTGATCTGACCTTGGCCCAGTGCTGTGGGTTTGACCCCTGTAAGGATTCTTCGCTCCCACGGCCAACGCTGTCTCTACCCTGTGGGCCCTGCTCCATGGCCCTAATGCCTGTTTCTAGGTGTTCATCCTTGTCCTGGGTCTTGCCATTTCTCTTTGCAGCTTTCTCTAAAATCTTTACTTGGAGAGATGCTGTCAGTTCCGTCCTGAGTTGCTTGTAGAAATTTCCCTCCTTTAACCACGACCATGATCATGCTGTCTTTGGCAGAAGCGCTTTCATTTTGGTGGTCACCCCAAATTCTCAGTACGTTTTGATTCCTCTGACAGGCCCTCATTACATTCCCTGGGCACTTCCCAGTGAGGAATTTATCAGACTCACAGCCCATGTTCATGGGGATCTTCTCTAATATGACTGAAACTGACATGGAAGTGTCCCCCTGTACTTGGATATAAACCAGGCCTTTTTTATGTGACAGCATTTATTCGCCATCACTATCCGTCACCTTGGCAGTGTGACACGGACTGCTCTTTTCTGTGGGGCCTTCCTTTTGGAAGTACCTATATTTGTCTGACATTTAGAAATGTATTTCTTTCTCTTTGAGAGGTGTCAAGTCGATTCCTCTTAGGGGTTTCCACATCTTCCTCCATCAGGAAGGTTCATGGGGCGCTGTCCATTGGCTATGGAAGCAGGAGTCAGGCGTCCTCATCCCAGCCAAAGGGCCTGCCCATCTCTGCCCTCCTGGGACTCCTTTTGGGAAGTGTTGGAGGAGCCATTGTGGCTTCTCCTCCAGGAGTATGAGGGAGAATCTGACTGTGAATGACACTGAAGAAACTCAGGGGAACTGGCCAACAAAAACCTCCAGCTAAGAAAGCCAGAAAACCAACTGCAGAGCCACAGGAGGCAGCTGAGCCAGTGGCAGGGTTTGGGGTTTGCAATGGGTAACAGCGACTTTTCTGCCAGTGACTCACCGTGAGGGACAGGGGATAATCACCCCCCTTTGCAGGGCTTCTGTCTCATTTGCCGTAAATGACAGAGGGAATGCACTCCAGCGCTCGCCCACCTTCTGCCTGCTGCTGCATTTATAAATACTCTGTCATGTAAAGTCCTGGTACAGCTACATGGGGAGGTTCGCAGGGACATAGCCATGACTCCACCATGACAATGTTTGGTATAGTTGGCCACTCATCTCAAACTAAGGGTGTAGGTGTCTGTGGACTCACCTTGAAGCTTCAGCTCACTGTGCCTGAGTTCTAGGGACCTGCTTATCCCCTGACACTGCTCCTCATGGCCCTGGTACTCCTCTTTGGCGAACTGAGGGAAGGACCCCTGTGCCTGTCACCTGCATTGTTGGGCCAGCAGTGACATCCACTTTCCAACCTGTCCAAGTGATGTTTCCATGAGTGCTCTGAGGCCCGGGGGATGTTCTGCAAGACGAGATCATTGGTGCTAAATTTGTCTCTGCCGACAGCCTGGAACCACATTCCAGGGCTCCTGGCAGCCTTGGGAAATAGTCAGCTGGGGGTGTGTCCTGCACACTGTCCAGCTCCTGCCATTGCCACCATAGCTGTCTGTCAAGAGGGGCTTCCTTCTTCCTCTGACCATTCTTGCCTTTCTCCTTTTGGATCCCAGGTTCCCTGATCTAAAGATTTGCTTTTGTGCCCAATGCCCCACTCTGGCCCTGGCAGACTAAAGGGCTAGCCTAAAAACCAGGTAAGAGGATGCTGAGGAGGAACTTAAAAAGCAGATCATAATAAGGAAAGGAGTGGTAGGGTGTGGGGTCCGGCAAAGACAGATACTTCATGCTCTTGTAGAATGGACCAGAGCAAATGGAGAAACAAACAAGAAAGATCTAATAAGGAAAGCATTTCTGAGGAAGGAAAGATCTGGACTGTGTGCTGAAAGACCTTCTATGCCCCAAGAAAAGTAAATAAAGATATAGAAAAAAAAATCAGAGCAAAACTTTTTATTTTCACCATCAAAAACAAGTATGCAGGAAAATTAAGTGAACTTGAAGAGGAAGAAAGATCAGGTTGGCTTCAGACTTCTCAGACTTCCGAGGCTTCTAGAAGATAAAAGATAAATGGGGGGTGGTTACACGCAAATTTTCCGAAGTGCTTCCAAGAAGTTCTCCATCAGAAAAGTGAATTTGATTTTTGTTTGTTTGATCAAACCAGTTCATAAAATGCTGCAGGTATGTTCCCCTGTCAGCAGTTCAATAAAATACATTCAGTGCATTTAAAACTGTATTTTGAATTTGTTTGAGAATAAAAAAAAACAATAAACGGGTTAGAGAGTGTGCCTGGCCTCAGTAAGAAACGCATGCTGCCCCTTGTTTGTTCTTGCGTGTGTGTGGTCGTTTGGCATCAGAAGCAAGATGGTTGGTGTTATGCAAGTCCATGCCTGGGGAAGTGGGTGAACTTGGGGACCCAAGTCCGAAAGAGCTTCTTTCCTGCTCACACTCAAAGGCATCTGTGGCCTGTCATTCTGACAAACGAGTTTGGAACTCGAAGGGTCCCAGGAATTAGAATCAAGATCTGGCAGTGCCTTTAAGAAACCAGGACCATTTGAAACTGGAGGAGAGGACAGGGTGCTGCTGTCCTGGCGAGGGGCTGATGAGAATCTGGAGCCGAGGTGAGTCACAGAAGCCACAGGTGAGACACATCACCTTCCCCAATGGGAAGACACAGCCAGTAGCAACTTCAGAGATATCAAGCCATGGAGGGGTGGAGGAAGAGAGACACAGATACCTCGCCAGGGACTGGCAGTGTATCAGTTTCCTGCTGCTGTTCTAACAAGTTATCTGAACTTCTGATTTAACACAACACGGGTTCACTGTCTTACAGCTCTCTAGGTAAAAAGTCTAACATGGGTCTCACTGGGCTAAGTCAAGGTGCTGGCAGGACTTCATTCCTTTCCAGAGGTTCATCCCTTTCTGAGGCTCTAGGGAAGACTTGTCTTTTCCAGCTTTTAGAGGACATCTACCTCCCTTGGCTATGGTTCTCTTCTCCCTCTTCAAAGCCAACAACATTGCATCTCTCTGACCTTTCTTCTGTAGTCATGTCTTCCTCTGACCACAGATGGGAAAGAATCTCTGCTTTTAAGGACTCGTGTGATTAGGTTGGGCCCACCTGGATAATCCAGGCTCCTCTCCCTAGCTCAAGGTCATGATACCTGAAAAGTCCCTTTTGCTATTAGGTAACATTCACAGGATCTGGGGATTAGGACATGGACATCCTTGGGATGGCCATGATTCTGCCTACTATGAGCTGAGATTCCTCTAAAACATCTGAAAAATTGTTGGGAGATAGGTGTAAAGGTGGAAATTTGGAGGGGGGAAGTTTTGGGACTAGATAGGGCCAAGGGAAGGCCCACATCCAAAGAGAAGATGAGGAAGTTTTTGCTAAGACTGAAAATCTCACCAAACTTTGCCATGGCTCCAATCTGGAATACTGCAGGTCCTCCCATCCAAGACCAATGGGGTGAGGACAACCCCCATGTTTCTGAACCTAGTAAGTTGCACTGGTCAAGACAACTTTTGGCTCTCCACCTTGAACATTGAAGGAGAGGGTCCCTCTATAAACTTCTCAATTTCATTGACTTTATTTGGGGTTTGCTTTCCCTTGGTTTCAGAAGAGGTTTTGGCATAAAAAAACTTCATCTTTGTCTTAATCTGCCAAGGCGAAAGGGCTTTTGGTTGCTCTGGCATGTGGAACATCTACTAAAGCCCAGCAAGAGGATCTGGGGCAGAGCTGAGAGCATGTGGAGCCAATGGTGACAGCTGTAAACGGTGTCCCCTCCCCCAAGCTGTAGTCACCATTGACCTTGGTTATTTACTGGTGAAGGGAAAACGTGATTGGCCAGGCTCATATTTATGTGTTCTGTTTTCTTCCTGTGATTTCCAGGCACCACTGTCATCTCCTATTAATGTTTACTGCTGAACGAGATGTGATTTTGGGCATTGTGAAATGACCAAATAAGGGAAAGATGGGCTTCCTGTTTTTGGAGATTTGAAGTAGATAGAGCAAGTTAAAATGGATAATAACCAGAGAGGTCTGTTGGAATGAGGACCATGGGCCACTTTCTTATCAGAAGGGCATGTTCCCTGCTTGGCTTTGCAAAGCATCAGAACTGAGCCCTGTTTCAGGAAGGTTAAGAGTTCTGTGATCCAGGTGTGGGAGGTTGGTCTTCAATCCCACGTGTGAGAACTAACTTCCAGCTACTGGGTGAATCACCAGCTAAGGCTGGTTGTGCTGTGAAGGTGGAAATCTGTGTTGAATCAGCCAGGGTGGGGAGAGGAAGAGAGAGGATTAGAAAATGAGAACACAGTGAGTAGCTACTCCATGCAGGACTTTGTGCTACCAATACCTCACATTGCACCATCCAGGGCCCTCGCAGCCACCCCGCAAGGTGAGCGTGCTGCTCCAATTATACGCATGAAAAAACTTAGACCCAGGAAGCTGAGGCACTTCTCTGTGCAGACTCCAAACCCATGCCCTTGTATTACATTGTGCGGCCTCTAACTTTACGGGCATAAAAGGTTTTTTTTCTTTCTTTCTTTTTTTTTCTGTCTGTGTGCATTTCAGAGCTCAGTTTGGTTTCCTCACCAAGTATCCAGCTCTTTGTAGGGCTGAGTCTGGTGTATATGTGGAAATTGAGGTGCCAGAGAAAAAGCACTTGGTACTAACATCTCAGGTAGCCCTCCAAGCCGAAAGTTTCTAAGCATTCCAGGGCCTGTGTTCTGAGCTTCAGAGAGAATGGGACTTTGCTCTGAGTGCCTGTGAAACCCCTGGACTCTCACCCCAGGCTGTTAGGCTTGCAGGATAGATCTCCATTTCAATTGGGCTTGTGAGAATGAACTTCTGATGTGTTATGTAATTCCTTCCTCTACAAATGTGCTGGTGTGTAACAGTATGTGCATAAACGTGTGTGTGTGTGTGTGTGTGTGTGTGTGTGTGTGTGTGTGTGTGTGTGTGTATGGCGGGGGGGCGGTTGGGGAGATGATTGTTCCTGGAAAAGCTGAGGAGGACCTGTCTGCTGTTTTTGGTGACTTATTCCGAAGCATTCCCCTGCCTTTCTTCCAATCTCATTTTACCACTTCTGCAGGAAGAGGGGCAGAAGCCGCAGAGCAGCAGTCCAGGAAAAGACACGAGAAGCATTCTTTGTACTCTCGACTGCCTCTTCTACTTTTTTGCCATAAGGCCAAGACATCCCTCTCTGACCTCAGCTCTTTGGATTGTTGAGATGAGAATTTTTTCCTTTAGTGTTCACTGGGGATTGAGTGTGTAAGCTGTTAACGCTACTAGGAAGGATGATTTGTGTAGAATATGTGTGCTGTGTGTAAAAATATTTTACGAAATGACAAGTGGGGACAATTTCTAAATCGTGTCTTCTAAGTATGAATTATAGTTTAAGTGTTCAATAATACCTTGTGTGAGAGTGTGTGTGTGTGTGTGTGTGTGTATGTGTGTGTGTGTGTGTGTATCAGTGATTTAAAGATTTGGTAAAGATTTTTCTATCTCTGTTGTAATTACTTCAGGCTTATCTTAGGCTCAGGTGATACCAGACTACTCAGTCTTGTGCCACTTTTTCCAGAGAGTTAAGGACCAGGAGGAGCTCTTCCAGTTTGTTCACACCAGGATAGATTGGGGAGTACACTTAGGTATAGCCAGGGAACCAGCCAATGAGCCAGTTGAAGCTATGCGTGTGTGTGTGTGTGTGTGTGCGCGCGCGCGCGAGTGTATGAGAGCAGTATGTGCTTATGTCTGATGGCATTAAAGGGGACAGGTGTTTCATTAAGTGTGAGAGATCTGGAACATGTTGGAGTCCCAAGTGAACCAGTGAGGATCCCACGGCCAAGAAGCTGTATTTCTCAGCAGCGCTGACATCCAGGGGTGGTATATTTTACCACTTGGACACCACTGTCCTGAATGACGAGGTTATCCGAGGTATTAAAAAGACTCAGATAGGAGGAAGGTGGGGTGGGGGGGTGGTTAGAGAGAAATTGGCTAATGGACACAAAAAAGGAGTCAGTTTTATAATGACGAATATGCCAACTATCCTGATTTGATCATCTCATATTGTACACAAATACTGATAGTCAGCTCTGCACCCCACAAATAAGCATAATCAATCATGTTTCAATTAAAAAAATTAAAAGAAAAAGACTCAGACAACTTACTGCCAAACCACCTACGGGAATGTTCTCTTGGGAATATTCATCATGGGAACAGGGCTGGGAGTCAAGGTTCCTGAGTTCACCGCCTTTTAATTTTGTGATCTTGGGCAGTTACTTTGCATTCTCTCTGTGTGAATTTCCCCACTGAGTATTGAAGACCAGAAAACATGCTTGGGAAGCAAACTCTCCAGAAGTCTTTGATGAGTGTAACAGGTGAGTGGACCAGGTTTTGGAGCCTGGCACAGGTGGGCCAATTTGTCTGAAGCAGAGTAGTAACCAGGCCAAGGTCCTTCACCTGTCCCCTTCAGGGGACAGCAAATGGCGCTGGCCTGTGGCATCAGATGGAAGCCCACCTCTTGCCTAATGTTCACTTTGGCTGCAAGAGAGTGTGACTGATTCAGCTCTGAAGAAATAATGCAGACCCCACTCCCTGCCCTTTATAGATCAGTTACCCTCACTTCTCCTTTGGCCCTAAAACCACTCTACAGAGCTGTGGGCATGACCCCAGGGAGGTAGGCCAGGGAGTTCCTTACCTTCTTTTGACACCTGATGAACCAGGAGACAAGTACCATCGGGGCCTACTGGCTTTTCACCCCCTTCCCCGCCAACAACGTCTCAGGCTGTCTTGTAGCTTTTGCATGTGTGAGACAGGTAGCTGGCGAGTTACCTGACAGGGCCGTAGAGGGAGTCGCTAATGATTATCATGGCCAGTTAAGAGGTGGCGATAGTGGGAGTTTCCCTAAGAGGTGAAAAAACATTCCAGACAGGTGATGCCCCCCAATAGGTGTCCCCTGCTAACCTCTCAGAAAGCTCAAGAACCTGTGAACAGGCACTGCATCTGTGGTCATACATTATTTAGGGTTCTTGATAAACGGATCTGCAAATCTAAAAAGAGCACAGAGGGAGAATTTAGAGAATGTTTAAAAAATTTTAAACAGAAGGAAAATGGAGAGATAGGAGAAAAGAAGAGATAAGAGAGATGGAAATAGAGAGAATGCCCCCAGGGAGGGATTGCACCTAGAGAAGACTGCCAGGGGTGCTGTGCACACCTGCCACACCCTGCCCCTGCTCTTCCGTCAGCAGGGCTGAACCCAAAAGGGCTCACTGTGAAGAGATTTATCCACAACTGCTCTGGCCAACATTGGCTGTATACTTCCTAAGTGTGGACACTGTTCTAGGTGATTTACATCCATTCATTCATTCAGTCCTCACAACAGCCCTGCCAAGTAGCTATGCTTAGTATTGCTAAGAACACCGGAGGAAACTGAGGTCCAGAGAGGTTAAAGAGCTAGTCCAGGGCCACATGATGAAGGCTGTAGAGGCAGGATTTGAATGCAGGGCCCAGCTCCAAGGCCCAGGTTTGCACCTTCATGTCCTGTTGGACTCGGGCCGAGCAGAGTGTGGCCATCTGCAATGCCTGCCCAAGACCTGCAGCGTCCCAGAAATGTCAGCCTTACCTCTCCTTTGTATTTGACCCTTTGCTTGAAGCTGGCCCCCTCTCTTGTGGTCTCCTTGTCCCAAGATCATTTGCAGCCAAGCAGTGATAGATGACTCCTCCTGCCTAGCTGGTTGATGACTTCAAGTTTCTCCATCTCCTAGGAGGAGAAAGTGGGCTGAGCAGTTCCAACTTGCTGGCCTCCTGATGTTTCCCAGGTTGAGATTGGGCCCCCTGACCCATGTGGGCACCTGGCATGGTGGTCTGTCATTGCGCATGTGCTTTCTAATCCCTTTGAAGGGAATGAATGCTCTTCGGCTCCAAGCTGGCATCTCTGTTTCCCAAGCCTTCTCTTCTTTTTCCGAAAATGTGCATTTCAAACAAAGCAGATGGGTTTCTGTGTGCTCTTCCAGCCCCTCTCTCCTCCAGCGCCACAGGAAGAAGTTGTCTTCTCTTGGTCTCTCTGCTTTCTTTCCTTCTCACCAAACCTTCTGCCCGCGTCTCCTTCCAAGTTTGTGATGGTGCTTGGCTCATTTGGGCTTATCTGGCCTGAGCTGACAATTCCCATCTGCATGGTGTCCTGGGACCACAGCACATGGAAGAGGAAAGAGGGCTTTTTCTGTGAACCAGAAAATTTCTTGTACTCAGGTATGGTGGCCACGTGCCCAGAGAAGTTCTGGGTTCTTGTTGGTCTATATTTTCCCGTTAAGAAAAACCATTGGCCATTATTTGGGTGGGTGAAGAGGCCCTTGGGTGACTTCATTTCAGCCTAGGGACCAAGGTCCACTTTCCCTGGACCTCAGTTATGATTCTTACCAGCCTCAAGAACATTGTGAAGCTTTTTAGAGAGAGAACTGCTTCTTCAGATAAAATCTTAGGTGGAAATCAAGAATTAAACTGATAGAAATCATTTCGGGTTGAGGGGGTGGGCTGAGGGCTGAGGACTGATTTCAGAGCTTCCCTCTCTGTCTTCTAATGTCCCCCCACCACTCCTAGGACCCCTCACGGAGCTCAGGGGGCCCTGTGCAGTGCAACTGGCAGCCCCGCCCTGCACGGCGGCCTTGTGGGTGGCCTAGACTGGACCCTAAAGCCATCCTGTGTAGGGCCACGTGTCCTGTGTGGTCAGGATGTGAGTGTGTAAGGGAATGAAAAGCGGGGGTACCTTCTGGGGTTTCATCCTTAGCCCTCACAGTAGAGGGTATCTGGGCTCCCGGGGCTGGGGCTGGCTCCAAGTGATGGCTGTTGAAGAGAAGCCAGCCTGCAGGGAATTTTTTGAGTGTGATTGGGCATCCTGTCTCGTGGAATATCACAGAGCTATGAGGAAAACAGGATTCTGGACAGGCTACCTTTGTCCTTAGGACAAGCTGTTTCCACCAGAGAAGCATCCTTGAGGGTCTGTGCCAAGCCACGTGCCAGGGTCAGGAGTGGTATCTAGTGAGCTCACCCAGTGGCATGCCTGTGCCGCTGGTGTTCCTTTAGTCCTGCTGAGGGCGGGGCTAACTCTGGCAGTTGGCATTTTAGTAGTCAGTAAAGGTTGTGTTGGCAAATGCCACCTGCATCACTACTGCCACCAGGCACTTGGGGACCTGCTCTAACATTTGAATCACAGGTTACAGTTGGCAGAGCCTTTCACGTATCACTACATTTAAAGGACACACCCACCTGTGATGTAGGTGCTGTGAGTCTCACCATCCAGAGGAGTCCAGCTTAGGGAGGTGACCTGACTTAAGCCAGGTCACAAAACTAGTTAGTGCCAGGATGGGGACTCAATAATCATATCTTCTCATTCCAAGTCCGATGCCATTTCATGGTGCCATGGGTGCCTTCTGTTGGCACACACGGTGACTCAGGTCAGAGGAGGAGTAAGATGATGAAAGGCCCCGAATTCCAGCAGGTTCTCGGCAGTCCCTCCTAAACCTCCCAAAATACTCCTGCTTACCTCACCAGCCTTCCGCGGTGAGCTGGAGCACGGCTCTCCCGGGCACATTCCCATTGTTATTTCTTGCATCTCAGCACCACGTGTGTTGCTATTTTTATCCTGTACTAGAGACTATTAAAGGGGGAGAAATGTTAATTGGTATTATTACAGCAAACTGTGTCCTAGTAACATTGCAATTCAGAGGGAAACTCCCCGCTCCTCTCCCTGCCTTTCAGGCAAAGACAGGGATTTTATTCATCTCGCTGACGGTCAGCGCAGGTCTCTTCTGCGGGCACTGGCTTGTGGGGAGAAGCACTCAGGACTCGGATGTGTGCTGGCTGCTGTGTCTCCACTCTGGGTAGCTGTGAGGGGAGGAAGCAAGGGTGGGTGGGATGGCCTTGACCCACCAGAACTAGACTGGAAGAGGCAGTGTGTCTGCTCAGGACGTGCTCATGGGGCACAGCTCGCAGGGTCTCTGAAAAAATCTGGGGTATTTGCACTCATGGTCCGGCTGAAAGCAAGAGGTAGCAGCCCTCACAGTGAGTCCCTTTAAACCAGCATGAAGAATGGACAGCTGAAGTTGAAACAACTAGTGGAAACAACCGGGTTTTAAGACCCATATTAATATTCTTACATTATGATAATTTCAATATTTATTCATCCCTTTCAAACATTATTTTTAACATTTCTACCATTTTATAATTAAAACTATACCAAGAATTTGGACAACTCTAACAACTTATCGTGGCTCATAGATACGTCATCTAGCAAATTCCCCACCTGTGGGTTTCTAATTTTGATTTGTCTCCTGGTAGATCAGCATTTGCCATTAAGACTTTTTTTTTTTCCTTCATGAAGGGAATACTTGTAATGTAAATTTTAAGCCCTTGGATGTCTGAGAGTGTCATTCTGCTGAGCTTAAATGTAAATGAAAACTTGGCTGAGTGTCTTTTTTCCTCAAAGTTGTTGAAATGACTTCATTGTTTCTGAGCAGTGAATACAGGAGAGAAGCCCCAGGCTAGTTGGATTTTGATTCCTTTGTAGGTAATCTTTTCCTTTTCTCTGTCTAAAGGTTTATAGAGTTTTCTCTGGATATCAAAAACATTTATCAGGATATGTCTACGTGTTGACTTAATTTCTTTTGCATTGTATTTAAATATGTTCTTTCAATCTGCGGCCTCAAGTTTCAATGCAGGAATGGTATTATTAATACTATTATTTCTATTATCATTGCCATCATCATTTCTGCTCCAAGCTGTTCATGCGAACTCACCTGACTGCAGATCCTTCCCGTTAGATCAGAAGTGAAGGACAAATCACAGCTGAAGGCCAGACCTGGTCCCACCCACTCATTTACATAGTGTTCCTGCTCTTGGGGAGCCTTGTTACAGAAGAGACCATGTGGCCTCAACACAGTTAATATTTACTATCTGGGGCCGGCCCGGTGGCGCACTGGATAGTGTGCCGCTTGGGAAGCACGGCGGCGCTCCCGCCCGAGGTTTCGGATCCCACATACAGACCGGTTCCCGCTCACTGGCTGAGCGAGGTGTGGGAGCAACACCGAGGGTTGTGATACCGTTGCCGGTCCCGGTCCGGTACGGGGGCAACACTGAGGGTTGCGATCCATTGCCGGACACGGAAAAAGACAAAAAAAAAATATATATATATATTTACTATCTGGACTTTTAAAGGAGAAATTTCTGACCCCTGCTCCATATGCTATTCTTTGATTTTTCAGACAGAAGTCCTCCTTTGTCTGACAATGAAAACATTTGAGAAATGAAAAAAATTTCTCATATGTTCTGTTTCTCTTTTTTCCTTGGAGTAAATCTATCTTGTAGGAAGGCATTTCTTGTGATAGTCCTCATCTTTTTTTTTTTTTTTTTTGGACCTGTAATATCTTTCTGCTTATTTGGTGGCTTTTTTTTGTTTGTTCAGTCTTACAAAGAGAGGTTCGGGGAGGTACGGTGGGTCTATAAGAGAATGGTGTGGGCCCCTTTATGAAATGTTTAGATTCTAACCTCTTTTTCTCTGTTTTACTGAAAAAAAAAATCATCCTCACAGGGAGTGATGTGTGAAATTAGCAGAGGATAGGATTCATACTCACCACTTTTTCTAGTAAAGGAAGGAAAGGGAGAAACCAAGGCATAAAGAAGCTGTGGTGACATACACATAATTTTGAGTTTTAAACACTGCCTGCTTGTTTTGAAGACCCAGCCCCACTTCTCAGCTGGCAGCTCCATCTCCAGTTGTCCTGATTTGACTTGGTTTCCACCTGCTGAAACCTCATTCAGGGTCCTTTGGCATCTGACAGTCTGGGAAGGTTGTGACTCTGTCATTTGAGAGGTGGATCCGATAAAGCCCCGAATGGGCACACAGTTAATTTTTTCCATGCATTTATTTTTGAGTGTATTTGGAGAATTTATGGTTTGAATTCTTTTTATGTTGCACCTGAATTGTACATGGCTATAGCATTCTTGGTATTGGTTGACATCTTGTAATTCCTATATCTGGACTTGCAGAAGCAGGAGGTGAGAATGTATTGTATGCATGTGTATTTGCCACACTACCTAACTGAATGCAAAATATTGCATGAGATTGGGACTCTTTCACTAATGTGCATTATCACAGGCTGGAAGGAAGGGTGACTGTATTGCATGCCAATATGTAAGTTCATTGTTGAGGGGTGAAGGGGAAAGAGGCAGGGTGTAGGTGCACTTCTCTGTACAAATGTGAATTTGAAAATCAGATATTTTTGCAATTTGGTCAACTCCAATTATCCACACTTCTGCTGGAAGAGAGGTGTGATGTAAATCATTGAAACCAACACATAATTTACAAATTATTTGCACTTTGTTTTGGAATACTTTATGTTAAGTGTGTAGAAGCTTCCCATTTCACCTCAGGCTCTCCCCACCCACACCTGGACAGGTTTCCTCTCTTGTCTGTGCTTACCTGGGGGGGGTTAAAACAAGTCCAGATTTACTAACTTAGTGCCCGTGGGCCTGAATGTCTGAAGGAGCAGGAACATGAATTGAAAATACCTGCGGGAAGAAATCACACACCAGACCTCAGGACTGGATTCCCTGCTGTCTTATTCCTGGGGCATCTCTAACACCCTAATGTGCTTCACCCTGAAAGCATGTATGCGATCAAATTTACTCTCGCCTGCTTCTTGTTCTTTGGTCTTTCCCTGGCATTCCTCTCAAACTTCCAAGGAAATAGGATTGTTCCATTTCACATGTGCTGCCATTCCATTTGCTTCCAGCTTCTCTTGAATGATAGATTATAACCAACAAGATTGGATTTCAAGTAAGAAAAGAGGTGGAGAATCTTTTTTCGAAAAAAAAAATGTTACAGGTGTTAAAAACACCTGCAACTACTACTATTGCTACCTAAATTCTTACTGTGAGCCTCCTCACGCACCTTTCAAGTTAGGGGCTCTATCCCAGAAAACTGTCTGTCTGGGGAAATGTATCCCCGGAGTTGTTGTCTTTGTTTAGATGGCAGCCCCAAGGGCCAGAAACTTCCCAGCTGGGCGGCAGGAGGCAGAGCAGGGGCTAGGCTGACTCTCTGTTTTGTAAATGCACGTGCTTCACCTAGGCCTACGTAGATGTATGTATTTATGCTGCCTAAGCTGCATATTTCAGGGCTGTAATTGCATCCCGTGTCCCCACAACATTATAGACATGAAGGGAAAATGAGAGCTTTGCATGTTCTCAGAGACGTAATTATGGTAATAGGCAGACCTTGTTTGCTGTGTGGTCCCGTTAGGCATTTAGCCCGGCTCCCCACTGCACACAGCTTTGGGAGTGGATGGGCTTGGCAGAGGGACCATTTCCAGACTTGAGTTTCTTGGGTAACTTTTTACAGCACTATCATATACACACAACAAAGTGCACCTATCCTAAGTGTACATTTTGATGAGTTTTCACACGCTGAACTCCTCCATGTGACCTGTACCCAAATCAATAAGAAACAGAGCATTCCCATTCCTCAGATGCCCCCTCCAGTCTCAGGCCTCCTCCTCCCACTCCCAGGGGCAGCCCTCATCCTGACTTCTCACAGCATAGATTTGCTCTACTTTATGGCTGTAAGAGTGGGCTGCATGATCACATGCAGTTGTAGCTGGCTCATTCTTGTTCAGTGGCATTCCATCGTGTGGATATGCCAAAATTCAGTTTTCCATTTTATTGTTGATGAGTATTTGAATGGTTTTCGATTTTGCCTTATAGGAACAGCACTGCTCTTGATACCCTGTGCATGTCTTCTGATGACCATATATATTCATGTTTCTACTGAAAATATACCTTGAAGTGAAATTGCTGGGTCACTGTATGTATTCAGCTTTAGTAGATACTGCCAAAGATAGACTAGATATTGCTAAAGTGCTTTTTAGTTCTGGTAGGCTGGTTAACATCCTCACCAAAAATAGCAAAAAAAAAGGGGGTACTTTGTCATTTTTAGACCACATGGGGTAGTGGATTTTGGAGGGAGATAGACCTGGGTATATTAGTTCAACAAGTAATTGGAGTGTTCACTGTTCTAACTGACAAGATGTATTAGTTTCCTATGGCTGCTGTAACAAATTACCACAAACTTGGTGGTGTCAGACAACACAATTTATTCTCTTACTGTTCTGGAGGTCAGAAGTTCAAAGTGGTTTTCACTGGGCTGAAATCAAGGTGTCCACAAGGCCACACTCCCTCCAGAGGCTCTAAAAGAGAATCCATTTCCATGCCTTCTCCAACTTCTGGAGGTGCATTCCTTGGCTGATGGTTCCTTCCTGCACCTTCAAGGCCAACAGCATAGCATCTTTAAATCCATCTCTGCTCTGTCTCCACATTGCCTTCTCCTTTGTGTACTGAAATCTCCCTCCATCTTCCTCTTGTAGGGACACTTGTGACTGCACTTAGGACCTATCCAGGCAATCCAGGGTAACTCCTCCACCTCAAGGTCCTTAATCACATCTGCATAGTCTCTTTTGCCATATGAGGTAACATTCACAGGTTCCAGGATTATTATCTGGATGTCTTTTGGGGCAGTTATTCAACCTGTGACACAAGAAGATACCATCATCTCTTGGTTGTCACCATGCCATCCACAGCACCTTCATGAAACATACTAACACTGCATCACAAGGTGCCCAGTTGTTCTGCTGCTCTCTGTGATTCCCACTGCATCATGGGACAAGGTCAATGGATAGGACCGAGCGAGTGTACTTAAAGGTTAGATGACTTAAGATTTGTCTCATTGAATTGTAATTTACTTTCAGTGGTAACAAAGACTAAAGTGGATAGGAAGAAATACATCAAAATACAAGATACCCTCAGTGCAATGTGGGATATTGGATTGGATTCTGGAATAGCAAATGGACATTAGTGGAAAATTTGGGAAATCCAACTATAAGCCTGTAAATTAGTTAACAGTACCATTCGTTTGAATAATTGTACCCTGGTCATGTAAGATGTTAACATAACAGGAAGCAAGGTGCAGGATATGCAGGAACTCTTTGTTATCTTTGTAACTCTTTAGATTCATAAACCTAACATTATCTCAACATAGAAAGTTAAAAAAAATACACTGAGGTACCAGAGAAAAAGCTCCAGGTTCCACATGCTTATGTGACATGGGAGACTGTGTCCAGTGTTGGCAGAATGAATTTAGCAGGTCTGAAGGGTGATGATGAGATTTAAAGAACACATAACCATTAAAGTATAAGCGGAGACGGGGTCGTAGACAACTATGATGGTGTTATCTCGACCGGATGTACAAGCCACCACCGCTTCCACACAAGGCCTCTGGGGGGCTGGGCGTGAATGGAGAGGGAGCCTTCTGCAGCCTCTGGTCGCTGTCACCTCCTCCCCAGCCCCTCCCTCCACTCCTTTCTCCCGACCCATCACGGCCCAGTCTGTTAAGGGCTCCCTGGTGGCTGCCGGCTCATGGCTGAGTTGTTATCTTCTTGTCACACACTTATCTGGGCACAGTTAGAGCTCTGTAATAAAATTTGAACCGACTTTAATCCTATCACTGTCCAGCCCCGGTTGATTAGCCCCTCTGGTTGTTTTGGCTTCGTTCTGCACCTGCAGCCCCTGGAAATTGGTGGAGACGGAGTTCATGGAGAGCTCTTGGCCTTGAAAAGAGAACCAAGAAGATGCAAAGCGGCACCCAAACGCTTCCCCCGATAAGTGCAAATGGCTTCTCTCCCTTTTGCCTCCTGCAGCCCCAGTTCGGGCCCTCAGGGCCGGAGGTGAGGCAGGGACATCTTGTCTGTGCTGTGACACAGCCGGGGTGGGCTGGCCTCCCGTCCATCCTCCTGACTACTCTGCACACCCCCCTCTTCCCAGTCTCCTGAGGAAGGCAGAGGGCTTGATGACCAGGCTGGTCGGGGAGCTGGGACGCAGTCAGGGAGCTGAGACGCAGTCAGCCCCCAGAGCCACAGGCCCTGCCCCCGCTGGGCCACATGACTGTCCTGGCAGGCTTCTCTGGTTGTAAGATCTCTTCACAGCTGCACACTCGCTGCACAATTTTGAAGCCCAGAAAGAGTGCGTGTGTGGGGAATGCAAAGGGGGGAATTCTCAAAGGAGCACTTCCATCAGCAAACATACCGTGGGTGCTCCCAGCAGGCATGTAGACTGTGCCGTGTGTCACCCAGGATGTGCATGCGTGTGTGTGCGTTGGAACTGGGCATGTCTCCAGGTGTCAATGCGAGCAGCCCCTGGCTCTGTGTGTGTCTGTGTCTCTGTGTGTGTGTGTATGTGCCCTCCTGAGGCCGGCCCTCCCGGCCCTCTCGTGCTGTTCTGCTCTGCTGCATGGCTGCTCCCTGCCTCTCTCTCCTTCCCTCAGCACCATCCAGAGAGCCACGTGCCCCTCCTCACCCCAAAGGTAAACCTGTTCTCTGTAAATATGCGTTTTGTCTCCGCTCTGTAGTTCTCCTTTCTCACCGCTGTCAGGGCTTCACATTCTCTCTTCAGGCACCTGCCAGGAAGGAGGCAAACACCGGAACGGCTGATACCTGCTGTGCATGTGCAGACAGAACCCAGGTGAGGCTGGAGGTGGGAGGCCCCCGGGCAGACAGTGGGGCTGCCTCTCAGGGCCGCCTGTCTCCCTGAAGTCCTGCCATCTCTGCAGTCTCTAGCCCTCACCCAGGGCAAGGATGCACAGAGCCTACCCTGTTGGCCAGCATCAGCCCAGGTGAGGATGCTGCAGAGGCCATGGGATGGTGGATAGCCCACAGTGGGGCCAGAAGAAGTTTGTTTTAATCTGCTAGGGCTACCATAACATAGTACCACAGATTGGGTGGCTTAGACAACAGAAAATTACTGTCTCGCAGTTCTGGAGGCTGGAAGTCCAAGATCAAGATGTGAGCAGGGTAGGTTTCTTCTGAGACCTCTCTCCTTGGCTTGTAGATGGTTGTCTTCTCTTTGTGTCTTCATGTGGTCTCTCTCTCTCTCTCTCTCTCTCTCTCTCTCTCTCTCACACACACACACACACACACACACATGGGGCTGGCGGCTAGCGTTTACACCTAGAGACACTCTGTACCAGTCTGTGTCCAAATTCCTTATTCTTATAAGGACATCAGTCATTTTAAATTAAGATCTACCCTAATGATCTTGTTTTAACTTAATTATGTCTTTACAAATCCTACCTCCACATATAGTACTGAGGGTTAGGACTTCAACATATGGATTTTGGGGATCACGATTCAGCCTATAACAAAGTCCTTTCCCTACTTCCCTTCTGCCTCCTGTCTGTGGGGCCATTTCCCGGCCAGCTTCTGGTTGGAGCCAAGGAAGGCCCCTCCCAGAATCCCAGCTCCATCTCCTGCGTGAGGAGGAGGCGGCTTTTGGGTTTGCAGCTTGCAAATTAACTGCAAAGAAAATAGAAGGCTTTTTGTTGTTTTAATATGTATAAGATAAAGAGAAGGTGATACGATGTAGCAGCAGGAACAAGAACTTTGGGATGAGACTCACTAGCTGTGTGGCCTTGGTTAAATGGCTTCACCTCTCTGAACATGTTTTCTTCTCTATACAATGGGGCTGTTGTGTGGATCGAGTGAGATGATGTGTATGAAATGCCTAGGACAGTGCCTGCGACATGTAGCTGCTCAAAACTCACTTCCTCTACTTTCAATGACAGTGTTGATACCGCTACTACTCCTGCAGGTAGGAATGTGTGGTGACAACAGACACACTAACCCAGTGGGCTGCTGGCAAACATCTGCTGTCCACGCCAGGGAGCTGAGACAAGAGTGTGCTCACACTTGGTGCAGAACTACTGCTGCCGTTTCAAAATAAACCCTGCTCAGATGTCATTTCTACTGGTGTTGGGTAAAAGACAAAATCTTTGGATACAAATTATTCTGTAGCCATTGAAAGTGATATCACATCTTAAGGGGACCTTTGACAGAGAGTTCTAAAACACTCATGGTGGGCAAAGGATGGA